>NW_024539666.1:0-95238 GCF_016647785.1 Suillus fuscotomentosus | reverse complement strand
GGTGTTAGATGTTGAATATACCTTGCCTGCAGCACATTCAGTAGGGGGATGTACATAAAATAACTAGAAGCTTACGGTAACCCAATTGGGAACTAAGTCACACTTGTTGATGACAAGAACAACTTGTTTGTGCGCTTTCTCTTTTTTCATATACTCGAGTACGGATTCGCACATGGTGCCAAGGGGGTCTCGAGCATCAAGGATATGCAGGATAACGTCTGAAGAGTCGATACCTTGTACAGCTCCCCATATGCGTCTTGACGTTCCTTTGGCGAAAATGGGTTCAATATAGTCTGCGTGAGTTTGCAGTTCGGGGACTTCGTAAGATTGCGCTACCGCAACGTCAGAACGTGATTGATTGGGAGAATTGGCATGTGATGAAGCACCTAATTCTAGAGCATTGGCCGCTTGTTCTGCGTCTTCCGCCGCGGCTGCGCCTAATTTACTTAGTTCCTCAAAAGTGCCCACGTCAATCCTGGCCTTCTTGCGCTGAGCTTTAGGTCCAAAGGTTTCACTGAAAGGTTCCGTTTCTACGATGTGGGATCGCTGTATAATATCAGCCCATAAACAATATAAAATTTGCCAGAACCTACCTTTCGAGTGTTAGGATTAGACGCATCGTCCAAGAGTGCCATGGTAATTTATTCCGGCGAAGTAGCACCGAGTATGGATCATCTTTCTTCGTCGAAAGACTCGTTCTGAAATGATCAAGAGCTGTCTGTGAGATCACTCGCGTATTGCCTATTATTTTTCATAAGTAATGGGCCTACACATATCCCGACGCAACTCACCAAACCATCTACGATCGGGCTGGACTCGGCCAGGTTTTGTCTCATCTTCTCCCTTCTGAAAAGCAGCAGCCTGGATTATCTTGCCATCCTTGTCCCGGATGGCCTTCCCCCCAGACAACATCTTGAGACGGGAGACTTGTTTCGCATTGCGGTAAAAGTTCTCGCCTTTTACTTTTTTGAGTGATGGTTCCTTGGATCCAGAAGAGCGGACCTTGGGTGAAGCCTTGGTCTTTTTTATGGGCGCCATCGTGCACTGTGCTATACGGCCGTGACGCTCGAAGACTTGAGCTTGATCTTCAAAACCTCGAGAAATGTACACAAAAATTCCCACGGCTTATTAGTCTTTCTTGCCAACTCAAGTTTTTGGACGAGGCGCGTTGGGTTTGCTATGTTGAAATCCTGCCTAATTAACGGTGTGTTCAGTTCCATGATGTTCTGACTATTCTGACAGAATGTAGTATCACAATCTGTCGCGTCGTCCAGCCGTTCATCACTCCATACTTCAGCAGTTCGCAATGCCCGCTTGTCGAGCAAACAAGCTCGACATGAGAAGGTCTCCAAGGTGCAGGCACGCATAAATCACAAGCTCGCATTCGATGCACAACGCGAATATGCTGTTCTCGGTCACCGTCCAGGGCAAGATCACAAATGGCAGAATAGTGCCCTTGCAAAGGCCGTCATCACGCAGGACGCGCTATACTCGGATTCTGTCCCTGAGATCATTCACAGTCCCGAAGGCGACATTGAGCTTCCGCCGCATCTAAGCTTTGGCATTAATGAGAGGTCCAAGGAGCTGCTTTTCAAAGTGTTACCTTCGTTGTCAGCTCAGGAGGGCGTGACCAAGTTCAGCGAGAACGTGGTTAGCGAAATGCAAGAAGCGATGGAAAACGAAAAGGTCAAAGCGAACATGTTCGCAAAGGTTATTGATTTGCGTAACGCAAATGCGAAGGGTCTCGCATTCGAGAACCGCCGCCGTTGCATTAGCTTTTTCGCCGCCGGGAAATCCATTTGATACTGGCCGCCCTGAAGTGCAAGGTGCTTACCACAGAATTTTTTCACCGCTGACTTATGCTGAAGCCTTCTGGATGTAGCCGCCTTGCTGACAATCCAAATACGTGGGCTATGGAAGCACCTTTTGACTTTCCGCAAGGACATAGATAATCGCAGGGGCCTTCGTCAGCTTGTGCACAAGCGGGCCAAGATACTTAAATATTTGAGGAAACTCGACCGTGACCGATATGAAGCTATTCTTCCTCGACTTGGGCTCGACGCTGCGAGTATAGAAGGAGAGCTGGTAGTTTGATCATCATCTACAGAATTATCTCACTTAATATACTTCGGCAAGCGAGTCGCTCTTGTTTGAATGACATCAATAATTAAAACTCTTTCATTGGTATGAACCTGGAGAAGAGGATGTATGTGTATGTAGAATGTGTTAAAATTCGTTGTACAAGAAATGTGTCCAGTGATATTAAGACCAAGCTAAGTATGTATTTGTAGGGGTAGCAATTATGGTGAATGTATTGTTCCAATCAGAAGATAGGGAAAAAAGAGTTACCCAAATAAAAGTCATCCTCATCATCGTAGTCTCCATAATCATCATCATCATCCTCAAAGTTGAAGAAACCATGCCCAGGTAGAGGAACATGAGGTGGCCTTTCCATTTGCAAAGTGACTACGGAATCAGAAGTTTGAAGTCTGGTCTGCGGCCCTGCGGTGCTTCATAATCCTTGTAATAGTCTTGATCTTCCACAGGCTCTTCGATGCCATGACTAATGTTACGAATTAGTAAGCAACAATATCTTCAGTGCGAGAAAAAGCGCAGAACGTGCATTGTAGAAAGGTGATTCTTCATCTTGCCAAGTTCATGGCATTCTCTCTCCTGTGGTAAATCCATGCAGTGGACGCAAAGCCAGATGACGCCTGCAGCAGGTTGGGTGATATCTGCGAAAGGTGGAAAATCGAAAATGTGTATATGCATATTGCGAGCATTCTGGTTGGACTCCTCGAGTAATTCACCCTCGAGTCTCCTCCATTTAGGTGGCTGTCGGTCAGGGCGATGCTCCCGTATTCTGTGCTGAACCTACAAACAAGTTAGAAGCCGTGAAATCAGAGACACGGAATAGTAAAGCACAGACCGCTGAACGCCAAGTGAAGACGGGTACCTCGCCTTGATTCACCTCATGCTTGGACCACCTCATGCAGTCCAGGCAGGCCAAGTGGGGATCTAACTCATCCATTTTGGTCGCAGTGGTGATGAGCGGATCTTCACCGCATGCCTCCACAACGGTACGAGCAGCCTTGCTTGCCTGTTCATCCACCTGCAGGAGGTGGGCGTTCCAATTTGTGCGGGTGCTCATTGGAAAATCAATGCGGAAGTTGGGGTCGTCCGTGGCAAAATAGTCCCAAGGCAGCGTTCTCGATCTGGTTAGGCAACAATGTCCCATGACTTTGGGATAGAAGAGGGGAACGGATCTGGACCGACGTCCGCCGAGAATATCAAGGAAATCGTCATATTCACTATCGGACGAATCACCTGGGAGTCCAATGGATGGAGTGCATGTTTTGCAGCGAAACACAGTCGTCGCTAAGGGAATCATCTGATCGATCTCAGCGTCACCGGGCACTGGTAGCGATACCTCCTTTTTCTTGCCTTTGACGTCTATAGTAGCACCAAGGCTTTCCACGTACTCCTGGTATAATGGATCCGATGTCACTCGCTCCGCAGACGCACGCCGCTTGCCGGCAAAAAGCAGATTATCTTTGACTCTAGCCCTGAGCTGGGAGTGGATGTGAGTGCGCCAGGAGTTGACTAAGTCATGCATTCGGGAAGAAACTTCCGCAAAGGACGCTTCCGTAACTTCTGTCTCTGTGGGCATTTCAACAATTGCCTTGACCTCGGGGAAGGAACAGAAGTCCACTGCCTCTGGCATAACACCGGTGAATGGGAGGTGAGCGATTTTATAGCGACGCAGAGCCCCAATGGCGGTACGCTTCCGGGCAATAAGCAGGGCCTTGCGCTCGCGCTCAAGACGTCGTGTTTTCATTTCTTCCATGTACTTGATCATGTCGTTCTTGATGTTATTCCAGACTGAATAACTATAGAATTGGGTCGGAATCATCAATGGAAAAAAACAACTGCGATCCGTCAGGCGGGTTGGGTTGCTTGACTAACTTGTGATGGCTCAATCGTCTGTGTATGGGATATGTTCGATTTCATCACCCCAACCAATTTCAGTAATAGCCTTTCGATGATCCTAGGAAGTGTCAGGTTAAGTGTTGGGGCAATCACGAACTTTGTATCTTACGCAGTTTTCCTGTCCCGCCTAGCATCCTCTAGTTGATCGGACGGTCTTTAGCTTGAGACTGCTGCCCATGCTTCTAACGCTTTCGCTTGCTGTACAGATATGTTTACAGTGCTAATATCACAGGGAAAGATTACTCACCGTTTCCATTTTCCTTTACGAATGCCCTTCGCTCATTCGCGATAGGCTTCAAGCCACTGAACCTATGAGGAGATGCAAATTCTTCTGGACCTCTCGACATCCTTGCGGTAGAATAGAAGACGACCCGTTCTGTAGATATCACTCAAAATCATTCTTAGATGACGGAATAATGATACAGACTGCCATATTTACTCGGAACAAGGCCACTAATTACGGACTCCCCGTGGTAGGCATCTACCATGCTGTCGACCCGATGAGCAAAGCCAAGTGTTTGAACCGATATACACACCAGGTCTTGGAGCACTTTGCGCAGATACGCCTGCCGATGCGCCAGTCGACGTTGCGCACCACCAGGAGCACCGCATTCCTTTTTCTAGATGTAAGAAGCATATTATGATTAAAATTGGGGGCCTACGTGACAATGCGGATCAAAAGCTAGGTTCGCATAGTGGGGCTCCGTCCAGAAAGGGGGACAATCTGGCATGTTTGGCACGTTGTCTCTAGCGTTTTTCCATACGGACATTGAAGAACGATGCATGAGCACGCGTCTAAATTCTTTCGGTCGTACGAGCCAGACGAAGTATATCTAAAGGATTCAAGTGGCCAAAGACCTGAAGCATATTTAGATACTAGACACATAGCGACAGTAGCAAAAGGGGCAAACCTCGAATAAGACGTCCAGAGGTAAATTCATCAGGGCGGCAAGTTTTCCCGGCTTGGGCTGCCATTTAGCTCTTCTTGCACCGACTTTGATGACTTCGACATTTGGCTGATTTCCGTCGACGTCAGACCCACGCATACGCTTTTTGGGGGGTCTGCGGGGCTTCTTGCCGTTATCGACGGGCGCTTGTGCAACCGAGTTTCGTGGTCGCATTGTCGACGAACTGCTAGTATGCTGCCAATCAAAAAAGAATTATAACAGAAAAGTTACTGTGATGACGGTGGAAAGAAACAAGAAACAAGAGACGGTAGGATTCGGTCGGAACCCAATTTCCATCGTCTTGGGCTCACTGAGTTTTCTAATAAACGGCAATTTCCGCTCTTCAAACGCGTCGCGTCTGCACGTGAGGTGCACCCTAGCATATCATTCCTGCTCTATTCTGAGTATATCATCATCACTGACGATGGCGGCGGTGAATGTCTCTCAGATACTGGCAGATACTTTAAGCGCAGATGCAAATACTAGGATCGCTGCTGAACTCAAGCTTTCTGAGGTTCTGCTCCATCAAGGCTGGTTTTCAAAATCGCGACCATTGACTGCAAATCTGATGTTTAGCACGCGTTCATCAGAGGCAGCTCTAGCTCTGGCCCAGCTTATTTTAGCACAGGACGTTGATATCCCGCTCCGGCAGATAAGTTCTTTCCCTTCTTGCTGCGATGTTTGCCTCTTTATCTTGGATCTTACCTAGCACTCAGCAAGCATTGTCCTCCGAAAATACGTAAAGGAACGATGGTCTCCATACTTTGAATCGTTCAAGGGCAACGCACCTTCAGTAGAGGTATGCTTCTCGACATTATCTGGGTTCATCATATCGATCTTCTACAGATCAAATCCCGAATACGCCATGCTGTCTTCCAAGGCTTATCAGACTCGAATCGGAAAATCCGGTCTTTATGTGTGAGTCCCAACCCAACTTGAGCCATCGGAACACTTATATCTCAATTTTTATGCGAAGGCTCATACAATGTCATATATTGGGAACTGCGATTGGCCAGATGAATACCCTGAACTACTCAACTCCCTTATTTCCTTGATTTCTTCAAGTTCTTCTGACGCTGTGCATGGCGCGATGCAGGTGTTCACCGAATTTATAAAATCGGACCTCACCGAAGATCAAATTTTACCTGTATTGCGACAGCTTCTTCCCGTCTTGCTTACTATCCTTGGATCCACGGAGGTGCGATCCAACTTCTGTTCTGAAGTTTTGTTTGTGACTGAAATTCTGAGAATAGCAACATACACCTTTGACTCGGGCGCGAACTGTGTCCGTTTTTCGTCAATGCGTGACAGCACTCTACATGGTCAAAGATCAACACCCACAAGCTGTGAAGGAAGCTACTGCAACCATTCTGCCAGTCTGGTTGGAGGCATTCAAAGTACTTCTTAACCTTGACCCTTTGAAGGACGTATCCAACGAGGATAACTGGGATGGATTAGCCGTCAGAATCCAGGTCTTCAAGGTATTTGATTAAATACACGATCCGACAGGCTTCCTTATGCATGCAATTTCAGACACTGGACGTCATTCACACATCATTCCCTCGTGCCATGACCTCGTACGTTCGTGGTTATCTAGATGCATCCTTGCGTCACCTTCAGGTGATGTCCGAAACATATGATACATTCTACGTCTCAGGATCCGGAAGTGCCCCTGGGTCATCAGAGGAGGAGACAGTAGAAATACCGCACCTCATCTGCCCTTTGTTCGACTTTGTTTCGAATGTTGTCAGAGGGGGGAAAGCGAAGGAATGGCTTCAGATGGAGAACCTGAACAGTTTGGTCTCCGCGATTTTCAATTATTCACGGATGACGGCGGATGACGTTCGTCCCACCCACGTCTTTGCTTTTGGATGTCGATTGATTGACTACAGGAAGAGACGTGGGCGACAAATGCCAATGCTTTCGTAGCACATGAAGAAGATGACACACAGGCCTATGGCGTCAGAGTCGCTGGCTTTGAGTTGCTATATGTGCGTGCTGGGATAGACCCATTTAAAAGAAGACTCATGTCTTCCGCAGACTATTCTCAACCGTTCTCCCGCCCAAATTTGTGCTACCTTCCAGACTACGATTCATCAGGTCATTGCAACATCACAGAGAGCACGAGAAAATGGGTCAACTGCTTGGTAAGCTGCTGAAAATCGATTGCGTTCAACCTCTAATTGGTCGAGCACAGGTGGAAACCACTTGAAGCATCCTTGGCTGCGATTGGCTCTCAATCCGAAGATGTCCTCGAGTGCATTGAAAATGAACAGGATTCCAGCCGAGCAAAGCCTATTGATGTGGAGGATTTGCTTGCCAATGTCGTTCCGTCTGTCTTAAACCAGTCGGGTATGCATCACGCGTCTTCACGTGGGGTTCACGTTATTTGATATCTCTCCAGACTTTCCATTCTTGCAAGGCAGAGGTTTCGTATTCGCGAGCCAGTTTGCCAGGCTATTGCCGTTACAGATGGCTGGTCAGTATTTGGAAGCTGCTATGCATGTCATTGAATCGAATGCTGCTGGGATTCCCGTGAAAATATCTGCTGTCAAAGCCATTCACAAGTATGTGTTGTGTACTTCGAATGGCACCCATCTAATACCTCAGCAGCTTCTGTGAAGGCGCGGAGGAGTCGGCTATTACGCCCTTTGTGTCGCGGATTGCACAGGACCTGGGGCCATTCCTACTGGTAACGACTGAGGACACGTTATCCTTGGTTCTCGAGACGATGTCGGTTGTTCTAGATGTCAACAGGGCTCAATGGCTCACCACTGACTTGTCCAATTCTCTCGTATTGGCCGTCCTGGAAGTCTGGGCGAAAAACAACAAAGGTAGAATAGACCTCACCTCCACCTTTCAACAAACTAATCGGAGATCATAGATCCCATCTTCCTATCAATTTTCACCGAAATATTCACCTCGCTGGCCTCCTCGATTGGCACAGGAGTGTACGAAACGGTTGTCAAACAGGCGCTTCCCACTCTTTGTACTGCCATCGCGAATTCCAAACCTCAAGAAGCCTGGATAGCAGGGTCTGCCATTGACTTGATCTCAAGCCTCGTTCGTGGTGCACCCGAAGGCGGCCTTGGAGACGGCTTCTTCGCTCTCCTAGCACCTAGCTTGTTTAGCTGCCTTAGTGAAGCAGAAGATCGTGATGTTCTACAAAACGGCATGGCGTGCCTTGCTTTGATAGTCCGCAAAGACTGCAGGCAGATCCTAGAATGGCGGGGCCAATCCGGTCAATCCGGTCTCGATCATATTCTGAAAGTTATTGCGAAGCTCCTGCAAAACGACGATGAATCCGGTGGTTTGGTCATTGGTGATCTCATCATCCACTTGCTGCGTCATGCAGGCGAAGCTGTTCTCCCAGTACTTCCAGAGCTTCTTCAAGCTATGGTATTGCGGATGCTATCGGCCAAGACGGCCACATTCATCCAGAGCCTTGTCATTCCATTCGCGTTCCTCGCCTATAACCAGCAGGACACAGTGTTGTATTTGCTGGAATCTACTACGACGAATGGCAGGAACGGTCTCGATATCCTCATCCAGACGTGGTGTGAGAACGCAGAGACGTTCCAGGGCTTCTGGCAGTCGCGTGTTAGCACACTGGCGCTCACAAAATTGTACGCCTCTGGTCGTCCAAGCCTGCAATCATTGATGGTCAAGGGCGATATTATCTTGAAGCCGGAGACAAAGAATGGTGAGTCTTCATTCTGCATAAAGAATTACTCTTTTCTGGATATTCAACGGTTTCTGCTTGTGCTTCCGGGACAGTGATCATGACCCGGTCGCGAACGAAGACGAGTATGCATCATTTGCCTATCTCTTGTTCTTTTTGCTCCGTTTGGTACTGACTTTTGGCGGCGCAGCACCACATGAATTTACATCAGTGCCTTTCCCTGTGAAGGCGCTTAAACTCCTCGTGCACGATCTCAGAGCTGGGGGCGACTCTGCGACGATCCCCAAAGCCGAGTTTGATGTGGACTCGGACGATGGTGTACGTACTGTTTGCAGGCTCCTTTATATGTCCTGCTAAACGATATACAGGATGAAGAATGGACAGAAGAAGAGCAACAGAATCAGGGCTTCAAGCAAGAAGAATTTGCCTTCCTCTCTGAGATGCTGGGTCCCCGCGGCGTCAACTTTGATAATGACGACATTCTTGAAGAGACGGATGATGAAGACCTTAGAAACGACGCCATCTCTCAGATTGACATGCAGGTAGGTGTTGCTGGCTTAACGGTGACTCGTACGTGCCTGACAGATATTTCAGGCGCACTTGGTGACATTCTTCAAAGAATGCGCATCACACAATGTCAACAACTTTTCCGCAAGCATGGAACAATTGTCGGCTGAGGAGATTATGGTTGTGCGCCACGCTATTGATCACTGAGTTTGGATGGTCTGTTCCCTACTACGAAATCATATTGTACATGAAAGCAGGAGCGTTATGTGATGATGGTATTCTGTCCCGTAGATACAAATTAGTATTGCTGACAAGCAACTCTTAAAAACCCTCCTTCCCCAAGTCCCATTCTCGAACAGTCCCCCTCTTCTTGTACTCGATGTCCATAATGTTATCCCCTCCACTAGCCCAACGATCAGCAACTTCACTGTCTGCGCCTTTCTTGTTGGCCTTGTCTTTTGATATTCCGAGACGTTCAAGACGTTTCTTTTCAGCTTTATCTTCTCGCCGTTGCCGAATGAGTTCAAGCATGGCGTCCCAACCCTCGAACTCTGCGTCACTGACCAAGCCAGTAGCAGGTACGGTGGGGACAGGGAGTGTTGTGACATCGAGTCGGGGGTCGTAAGACTCTTGAAAGTATTTGTCCATCTTTGAGGGAAGCCGCGCGGGCGGTAAAGGAGGGGGTGACGAAGACGGTGACCGAACGCTGTGGTATGAACCTGACGAAGTGACTGCGTGTTGGGGTCGGCGTGGTGGAGGGGAAGGTGAAAAGGTACGAGGGGGCGGTTTGGGAAATTCGTTGGGAGCTCCTGCTTGACCCTTGAAAGAAGGTAGAATTTCCCCTGTGGATTCCACAGCTTCATCGTCTGGGGATGTTTGGGATGACCGGGAAGGGGACCGAGTGGTACGACGACTCAAATGCCGCGTCTGCTTGGTGGTCTTTCTATGATCATCATCAGATAGAGATACTGATCGCGTCCTTTTCTTGGAGACCGGAATCCCTGGAACAGGCTGTGCTAGCGAGTCGGTGCGCCGTGGAGAAGTAGAACGGCTCGTATGGCGTCTTTTCCTTCTGGGATTGTCGTCATCATGTCGTCTACGTCTTATATGTTGACGGTGATCGAAAGAACTAGCTCTCTCGGAAGATGGTGATCTCCGGCTGCTTGTCCTGTGCTTCGTATCACTATTCCGTTCCTTTGATGGTGAACGTGATTGATGTCTCCTTTTGCTGGGCCTGTTTCTGTAGTGACTGTCATCATCTTTATCATCTTTGTAATGCCTCCCAGGACTCTTTTCTTTCCCCTTGTTCCGGTCTTTATCCCTCCGTCGGTCACGTTCCCTTCGAATACCCCAACCATGTTCATCATGGTCAGGTCTCCGTCTCCTCATGCGTTCGGCAGCGACAGCCTCTTCCGCACGAGCTTTCCTATCTCTGCGCTCTTGCTCATCTTTCTCCCTTTTGATTTCCTGTGCAGCAAGCGCCTGTGCGCGTAGTATAGTCTTGTTGTGATCGTCTGTGCTCTTAATGATTGAACTGAGGAAACGCTTGTTCGGGCGAGGCGCATTTGGGTCAGGCCTAAACAAATCTTTGATAAGTTGATGGTTTGATTTTTTTTAGATGGTAGACTCACGCAGGTGGAAGATATGCCCTAATTCCTACGGTGCCGTAGCTTTCGGCCTTCTGTTTGGCTTCCCTCAATATGAGTTCTGCAACGTGTCTGTCAAGGTCGTCGTCAGTGATGGACGGAGAAACGGCTGTCCCCATGGACGCCCGGACGAGGTTTGAAACAACGGAGGATAGCGACGACTTGGACATGTTTGACAACGTCCCTCTGAGAGTGTTCGGCAATCTGAATCCCACAGCTATATTTGTCATTGTTTGGCTTATTGTGGCTCCCGGTCCGTCGGCGACCTAGGTGCGGATCATAACTCGCTCTCGGATGCATCTTCACAGGCGAACGAACTTCAATTGATCCAAGTACGACATGGCAATTTTGAGACTTGTCACTTCCGAAATCAAACTTTCCGCAGGCGTCGGCTCGATCACATACTGCTTGATCTGTTAAGTTAAGTACTTGACGAAAACAAAAGACTCGGCCAAGTACGAGAAGGTCTTTGAATGAATGGTCTCGTGTAAGTCTCGCGTGATTGTTTCTCCGTAGACGACGCATGACATGCTCAGGGGAGCTCCGCGGATCGATTCAAATCAACTTGTAGAGTTCTATGGTAATTCAACTCCAAGGCCTTTTTGTTTATCGGTCCTGCTCGATCCGATACAATAGCAAGGTTTACACTCGGTCATGGAAGGTCATACATGTGTTGTTGTATCTCAAAGCAATCGACGATATACCCCAGACTCAGTGTACGTCCCCTTATCGCTGACGTCAGTAACGTTAAAGCGGCTGATGCACTCTGTGATCAACCTCACCGAGATCAGTCACTATCAGCGGTATCACGATCAGCTCCCCAGTATATCTGTAATCTCTTTGAGAGTTGTTACATGTGGCGCAATCCCCCCCCTGTTCCATCACTCCGTTCTGATCAAGTGAGATAATCTCAACGCGCGGCCTCTTGCTGCAATCACGATCTCAGTCCAGGCAAGAACGTAATTGCCGATCGGCCACCAATACACGTTCCCTAACTCCCTTCAATGAGCGGGTGCAACCGCGGCCCTTCATGAGCTTTCATTACAACTTATTACTTGTGAGAACACGACCGTCGCGTGTAAACCTGTGTAAACTCGCGGGTGCCTTAGTAAATCAGGGGGAGGACCAAAATTTTCTGAAAAAAATACTATTTCGCCTCCGACTCGTTGAAGCAGAATCCAGAACCCTTTGAGTAGAACATCATTTCACGTCCGACTCGATTTGAAGCAATGTGCCGTCTGCGATTAATTTATACATTGTCATCGCGGCATCGAGCGGGGTTGTGGGGGATTTAGTCTATCGATTGTGATTGATTGGAGTGGATTGCTTTTGTCTGAGCGCCAGAAGCTTGAGGGCCGTCCGCGCGGCAACAACCGACAGTGGGTTGCCCCTAGCAGTGGAAGAAGGTTTTTGACAGAACGGAAGACATGAAAATGAGTCATAATGACGGACGGTGACCGTAAGTCGTGGGATGTAATCCAATGGCACTGGAATCAGGGGAATATCGATAAATCCGAGTCGGCTGAAGGCATAGGGAACTACATGTCCCTACTATGTCCTTCCTAATTGAAGGAAGACTTCCCAATCGATGATGTGTACAGACCGTCATCGGAGAATTTGTGGGCTCTTCGTAGGGTCTCGTTTCAGTAAACGTATAAGCTTCGTTAACGTTCCGATTTATTGAGATTTAAAAATGGAAGGTGTGAACCGTGTAGACGGAGGTAATTAGCCCATCTGCTTACCATCATTGCAAGGTTCGGAACAGCGCGTCTCGTCATCATACTCCGGCGGCAGTGTTAGAGATTTGTTATGAGCTGTGGTCATTTCATTTCACCGCCTTCATATAAATATGGTTCCACGGAATGCGTTGAAACCAATATTCAGCCTGCCAAAGCTGACCAAGTGCTGACTGAATAGCACTTGTTCTATACATCGCGTATCTTAATCAGTGATCTAATATCATGACTTTTTGCGGATACTTACCATATTCCGGGCCTCCAATGGTGAGTAGTTTGATGCAGGTCGTCGGGGCGCACGGTTGACATACGATATCTGCAGGTTGTGGAACACGAAATATCACTCAAATTCACGTCTAGTCCTCCTCATGACTCGGAAGTTTACGACAACATTCAAACACCGCGCGTGCCTGCTAGCGGCATTCCTATTGAAATTGTGCTGACCATCTTGGAGACCGCGTACTTCGATGATAGAGGTGGTCCTGACATCGACCTCTTAAGCAAGTGCACACTTGTTTGCAAAGCATGGTCGCTCCATGCTCAAAAGCTTTTGTTTCGACGAGTTCGCCTCCGCTCGCACTCGGCGTTTGCTTCATTTACTCACGCTGTCAACCGGAATTCTCCGCGCGGGCGAATACTCGGTGACGCCGTTGTTCAAATGCGTGCTGTCCTTGATTATAACCAGCCTGGTTGCCTCAATCAATCGTCACTCGCTGTTGCAGTGGCTAATTGCCCCAATTTGTACGAGCTAGACCTTGCTCAGTACGGGTACGTGGCTGCTGGTAAAGATGTCGTTGGAAGTCCTGCCCAAGAACGCATGCGGCGTCCCGCCCCGTCTTTTGACGAGCATTCCCTAGCATTACTTATTGCTGGCCCGCACATCACGGCTTTGAACTTCAGCAACTGGTCCGAGAACAATCAGTCCCTTCTCCAACTTCTTGAAGTTTGGCCTTCTTTGAAATCACTCTCCATCACTGGAACATCTCCCGTTCTATCGCCTGGCATGACGTATCCACCATTCCCCTGCGCTCTGGAAGAACTGCGCTTGAACTGCCAAAGAGAACCTGCCAAGGAATTTCTTGACTGGCTCTTGCATCGCTCCGCGGAAGAAAAGAGTTTACGAGTCATTGACCTAGAACGTCAGCCAAGTCCCGAACTTTTAGACTTCCTCGTCGAGAAGCACGGCGAAACGTTGCACTCGCTAGCCATTCCATCTTTTGCCACGCATGAGCACGCACATGCGGCGATGCGATGCCGCTCTCTTCGTGAGCTTCGCACCGAGAGCTCATGGTCTTCTCCTGTCATTTGCCGTCAAATGCCAGAGACTATACAACACCTAGCATTCGGGCTGGACCTGGATACCCTTCTCAATCCTATCGTTGATCTCGTCAAGACTCGGGACGACCTGCAAGCAGTAACAGTTAACCTTTGGCGCGACGGCCACCGTCATCCGCAGTTCGCATTTCTCCAGATGGCGTGCGCATACCGCGGTGTTGATCTCCGTCTAACGCGGGATGTGCGAAGGATGCGCTTGTTGGTAGTGAGTAAACAGCCTTCTTTCCTGCTGTAAAATTGACATTGATCGACCGAATAGCGCGGGGATCCAGTTGTGCCGCCGACGTACCCACGCATTCAGACTCTCGAGAGCATGCAACCTGCTATCTGCCCTGTTTTTGTGGCATAATCCGACGATTGTGATTCCATCATGACACTTGAAGAATCCCATTACCTACGAGTACCAATATATTTGTCAATACTGTGACACGACTCCCATTCTACGTCGGCTTTTGCATTATCATGATCATCTTCTAATCACACCCTATTCATTCATGAATATTTTCTATTGTAGCTGTCGGAATACGTATCAGCTTATACATACATCAATATGACAGAATTATTACTCTACCGCACATAACGAGGGCTCGACCATTGTGATTTATGCAATAATTATCTTCTTGATCACGGTTTTGGTCTTGTTCTAAGGGTCAGCCGGTCACGGTCATAAACGGCCAAGATAATTCCAGTTTGAGTGGTTATTGTGCTTGAATTCTTGATACACACGCTAGCTTCGAGTCTTCGACCCCCGCGAGGTGCGCTCTTCATTTTATTGGTCCTGGAACAGTAATGAACTATGTAAGTGAGTAGCAGTCGACGATGACTACGGCGGTCTCGACATCCAGCGAGCTGTCGAGCCTTCCAGACGTTCTCTCTGGCTCGCTGCTCGCGTCAAGCTCTTCTAATCTTCATTTCCTCGCCGAATTACCTACCAATGCACTCTCAGATTTACTGTCAACGCCGACCGCGCTCACGACGCAATCTCATACATTGACTTCTTCACTCACTGCTTTGACACATACATCTTATCCGACCTTTCTCTCCCTTCACCACACATCAACAGCGCTGCTGACATCACTCTCTTCGTTTGACACGTCACTCAATTCTCTAATCAACACTGCTCTACCAGCTCTTGATGACGCCGCACGCGTTTTTCGCGAGAAGACTGGTCCGGAGGTTATCGAGGGAAGACAGAAAGCACGCGTTGTACTGGAGCAGCACGACAAACTATGTGACTTGCTTGATGTTCCAGTTCTCATCGACACATGCGTCCGCAACGGGCTCTATGCAGAAGCTCTCTCACTAGCTGCCCACGCGTCATCTGCATTGTCCTCTCTAATCGCTCAAAGTAGGAAGAGTTCCAGCAGTGACGAAGAAGCCACGCACGGTTTGCCACTTCAACTTGCAGATTCCTTGCAAGCTGAGATAGCTTCTTCGCTGCATTCCATGCAACTCATCCTCCTGAACACGTTATATGAACCCGCTCGCAAGCTACCAGCGTTCTGGAAAGCGGTACAATTTCTTCGTCGAATGAAGGCCATGCACGAGGACGAACTAGCGCTCGTGTTCATCAGCGCCCGAATTGGATGCCTTCGTGATACCTTGGATGGTATTGAAAGGGATGCTGGTATACCTTCCGATGCTGGGAGTCTGGAGTTTAAGTTTCCGGCTGGAAGCACTGTAGAGGAAAGAGAGCGAGAGATTGATAGAGAGGCTGATGACGTCGCCCGGTTCTTAAAGAAGTACATTGACACTTGGAGGGAAGGCGCGTACGATCTTGTCACGCAATATACGACGATATTCCTCGACCGCTCGCATGCTGGAGCACGGATAGCACCACCTGCAGATCAGGATGCCTCGACATCCTCTTATATCATCAGACAAACGTTACCTTCCACACTTCTGGAGCTGCTCCTTCCGACTCTGCGATCGTACCTTGAACGTGCTTATCCTCACCTCGCACCACTTGCGACACAGCTTGCCTATTGTAGTTCTGCTTTAGCACGCGTGGGGATGGTAAGTGTTATACATTTTTCATTCATCTCGCGTTAAATTGGTGCGCATACAGGATTTTCGTGCGCTACTACCACCACTGATTTCACGATCAGTCATCAGCGGGTTTGTACGAGATGTACGACTCGGTGCGGAGCATGAATGGTCTGGCGTGCTCGCCAAGCACGTCACGAACAAACCTAAGGCCTCTACTCCTTCCATCTGGCTGGTTGCTACACCTAACAGTGTGCCTGCGTTCAAGACGCTCGCTCTCTCGCCATCCAATGCTTCGCATTCTCCGCCGCAAGTGCTAACTGCCTTCCCGCCGCTTGCGAAAATGTTAAACGCATATATTCGTGCGCTAAACAGGCTACGCATGCTTGCGCCTGTCGATGCGTTGTGGGGCGTCGTGGATGGTGCCGAAGGGTGCCTTGCAAATACAGGCGACGGTCTACTGCAATATGCCAAGGACTGGCGAGGTGGGGATGCGAAAGAGATACAGATTCTGCAAGCAGCTGGGGCAGCATATACCCGAGTTCTTGTTCCTTGGCTGCAACGCGCTATTGTGGAGGGTGTTTTCAGTGCCTCACTCAATGATCGTCAGTCTGTTGGTGACGGAGCTGGAGACCCCGTTGTAGGCGAAACAGGTAAACGTGAGCTGTCTTTCATAGTTAGAGAGTGGGAGAGTTGGCTAGGCTCCACAGGAATATAATGTAGAGATGCGATGGCAAAGCGATCGATGCCCTTGATCTTGATTTGTTTCTCGGATTGTTAGTGTTCTTGATTCCATGAACCAATGAGCCAAAACGACATTGCCACCCACATAGTTACGTGGTTCTTTCTGTTTGGAAATATATATTGAAATACGAGGTGTCCGTCTTGTCGGGAATGTCTTGCTAGGAATGCTCTACGGTGCTCCGACGTGCAGCCGCCTTGCATGTAGCACTCCCCGGGAAAAGGAGCGAGACCAGACCAAGTGATGCTAAGTGTAGTTGCTACAGGGGCACACCTATTTCTAGGCTGAGAACACGTGCCTTGTCGTTCACTCACGTGTGCACTAGCACTCTTTCACTCAAGGCTAGTATACCTTGACCACCTTAACATACTGGTATGCTTGTTCAGCAGTGATCTTGCCCAGTGACCCTATTTCACGCGCTCGTGAGCTGTGTCATCAGGCTCTCAGGTCACGCGTTGAGTCAGGGATAAAAACCGACCCTCAAAATGTACCGAGGTCCGACCGACGCACAAACTTCGCGCGGGTATTGTGCACCAATCTGCCTCCGAATGATGCTCAGAATGACTGGCCAGATAAGTGGTTGCTTGTGCGCGCAGCGAAGGCCTTGGAAAACTCTATGCATTGGCTATTTCTTACCTACGAAACGGTTCCCCTTAGCTCATTTGTGTACGGGGTGTGTCAAGCCTGTACCTTTGGGGATCGAAGAATTCCTTCTCTTTGATCCCGGACCGCATGATCCTGTCATACGTCACGATGGATGAATATTCACTTCGCTTATTCAGAACTTGTACTTAAGCCTACCTGCTTAGCAGGGGCACTCTCCAACCGCCTTTTCTTAGACGTTTGTCCTACTAGATCATGGCAAGAGATGTTCCAACGAGCCGTAGAGCGGTTTTGCTTGCCATTTTCATCGCGTTTGGTGAGTCCATTCTCGTCACTGCCATCCTGTGCTCATCGAACTCTTCCTTGCAGGAGGTGCGCGGTTTTCATATACACACTATAAAACGTACGTCGTTCAATAGCACTGCAAAGCACTTCTTTGCTTACATGGGCAGTAGATTGATACACATACCGTGATACAGGCTTCCTGTTTGGGTATGATATGGGTGTCATTTCCGTATGTACTCTCATACTTCCTCAGTCCTCGGCACATCCGAGTCTAAACTGTTCGTCTACTCTAGGGATGTTTGATTATGCCAGACTTTATTCGCCGATTCGGCCAAGAAGGAATGGATGGTCAGTACTACCTATCAAGTTCGAGACAATCGATCATTGTCTCTCTTCTGTCGGCTGGGTAAGACTACGATATTTGATTCTACTCTGTGCTGACACTCATACCCGTCGTAGCACGTTCTGGTGGGGAAACTATATATTGTTACTCTTATAATAATCTGACGATGCTTAAAGTGGAGCAATCGCTCAGGCATTCACATCTGATCGGCTTGGACGCCGTGGATCCATTTTATTCTGGTCGGCTATCTTTACTGTTGGCGTGGCTATCCAAACTGGCACGACATACTCTCTTGTTCAGTTGGTAATAGGGCGTTATATCGCAGGTTTAGGTGTTGGTTCATTATCAGGTTGGTGCTGATGTCAGGATAAGACTGTGTGAATCTAACTACATCTATTTAGCTATTGTGCCCCTGTACAACGGAGAAACGGCACCGAAAGCTATTCGTGGTACGATCTTGGTCATCTACCAAGTCCAAATTATCTCGGGGTCCGTGAAGTCCTCCTCCTCTGTCGGAACACTCGCTAACGCTTGCTATCTAGCATATTTTTGAGTTATGTACTTGAACTCGGAAGTCACACAATTAAAAACTCTGCGTCTTGGCGACTCCCTATTGGATTGCAAATGGTCTGGGGCATCATACTTTTGTCTGGAATGTTTTTCCTTCCAGAATCTCCGTACGTGGAATGCTGAAAATTTCTCATTTCAAACTGACGAATTTGACCTTTACTAGCCGACACCTTCTAGGAACTGGACGAAGTAATGAAGCGCGCAAGGTAGTTGCAGAACTCAACGGAGTTCCTGAGGACGACCCTCTTGTCATTGAAATTGTCGAGGAACTCGACTTTGCTATCAGAGCAGAGAATGAGGGTGGCAAAGCGACTTGGTTAGAATGCTTTTCAACGAGAAATGCACTTTGGCGTCGGACAATCAATGGCATGATGCTTCAATTTATTCAGCAGCTTAACGGCCAGAACTTTTACTGTAAGATCCCTAATGCTGATTTATTTTTTATCAATAATGCTATTGTCGACAGACTACTATGGAGATACCTTCTTTCAGAGTGCAGGTGCAGGGCGAGTCTTGAATTTCTCTACTTAATCCAATTTAGCTCATGTAATGTCAGGCTTTCACCTTACATCATCCAGACGGTTCTTGGAGCTGTGTCAGTTTTTGGAACTCTCCCCGCACTGTACTTTATCGAGGCTTGGGGTCGCCGAAAGGTATTCCTTCTTCCGTCGAACGGTGGGAGGAGAAATTTACTTTTTCCTCTAGTCCCTTCTACTTGGCGCAGCTGCCCAAGCTGTCTGTGCACTAATCGTTCGTGCACACTATCCGTTGACAAACATCGTTGGACTGATACTTCCACTAGGTTGCTGTGGTTGGGTATACCACCCTTGCGCCTACCGGAACACCAACTTCGGCACTTACTGCTCGTAATAGAGCTGGGGGCGACGTCGTTATCGCTTTTGCAGTATTTCAAGTGTTCAGCTTCGGTACGACTTGGGGACCTACTCCGTGGGTGTACCTTGGGGAGTCTTTCCCTCTTCGAGTGCGCCCCAAGTCAATTGCTCTCGGCAGCGCGACAAGTACGATTGCTCCATTTTCACTATTTGAATTCGTTACTCACGCTTGTCCAAGACTGGTTCTGGAACTTCATGCTTTCATTCTTCTCTCCAAGGATTGTCGATCGGTGAGTCTAAGCTACAGCTAAATGTTCTGAAAATATTTCTCGGTTGTCTGAACACCTCACTAGGATCGGTCCAATGATAATGATGGTCTTCTTCGGCATGCTTGTCTTTGGATACATCTACGTGTATTTTGCCATTCCTGAGACCAAAGGTTTAACTTTAGAAGAGGTAATAATTCATTGCACGTTCTAAATTTCTGCTCATCTAATGAACAACTAGGTGGACGAGTTGTACCGCTCTGGCATTCCGCCCTGGCGATCAGTAGGCTGGCAACCGAGTGAGAAGCATCATCACGAAGTGCATGAGAAAGGAACTTCGGACTCGGTGGAGAAACCCTGAAGATATATATGCATCGCAATACTACGTATTGATATGATAGTGCCCATGTACTTGTACGCTGACCATGTTATTCTAAACGATGAGTGAGTCATGTTTTTTTCACAGACTTTATTTCCGATGAGGGAAGACAGCATAGAATGAGGCAGGTATCAATCATAATAAGGCATGGCAATAGTAACTATAAGCCTACAACTGCGAAGTAGGACGTGCACCATCCGGATCCACTTACAAGCTGGGGTTCACGTTGTTTGCAACGCCTACTAGTGATCGACCAGAACGATCAGATTTAGAAAGTGCTCGTAGTACTAATTTCATACTGGAGGTAACTGGACTGCACAGAAATTTTCACCGATTCGAGGCGTCTACAGACACAGCAGAAACATTGGTGAATATGAAAGCGCTTGCAAATCGACCTTGAGAGACGTGTCAGGATCAGATTAGCTTGAAGGTGAAACATGAGGAATTTGGGTCGTGATAGAGTCCAGGAGCATCATGATGCATCATGTGCTATGTACGCCCTCCATCGCAATTCGGGAAAAGCGTCCACGAGTTATTTTGGGCTCGGAAGTAGTCCCCATGCGTACTCAAGTCTGCTTGCAAGGTGGGTGACCTTGAGCGGATCTAAGATGACGGTGGGACAGGAGCCAGCGGCCTAAGCCTAAAGCAAAGCAAGCAGGCTGCGATGATGACGGCTAAGTACGAACATGGTCTAGTGACGTGCTTCAAGTTAATTATAAGCTACGTAGTCATCTGGGTTTGATGTAGATTTGGCAGGCGAAGCGCGGTGTTTGAAATGAAGTTCGAGTTGTGCGAAAGCTTCAATTTGAAGAGTTTACTGAAAGGGTCACTGGTAGATTGTCGATAGCTTCTAGAGCAACACACAATGCCCGCGGAACCCCTACTTCAACGATAATCAACAAAAAATAACCGTAAATTTGACGTAAATGCGACTGCCAGTGGGGTTACAAAAGTCATATGAAAAGTAGTCGGCTGAAAGCTAGAGAAACGGGAGGACAAGAGTGGCATATATGAGAAACTAGATGAGAAGCATGGCAGTGACATATATATCAAAACGAAATTTACGAGGTACAAGAAAAGCTAGCGCCAGATTCTGTGGAAAGATCTAATAGATTCACATGGCTTTGCGATCGGGCCCTGGCAACAACGGGACAAGTCTAGTTTGGCGTATTTTCGGGCCCATGGTGCCAAAGTACCTGCAATTCCAATCGAGTTAAGTGATGGTTCATACCAACGAGAAAGTCTTATTACCTTTGACTTTCAAAACCCCAAGAATGGCTTGCTCGAACCCAGTTTGCTGCCCCGTTAAGGTATTCCTTGACTAGGACGTCGACGGAAGGCCCCCATGAGGGAACCTTCGCAAGACCGTCAATAAATCGTTTCTGAACTTCAGTGTGATAATGTGCTGCCCAAGCCATCGCACTGCCACTGTCGAGGTCCAGTTCCAACATGACAATGCTGATCAAATTATGGAATTCGTTCCCAGCCGCTTGCTCCTTGCTGTACGACGTCATGTCCTGTGAAGGATGTTAGCAGACCGCAAATTATGACGCCCTCAATATCACTTTACATTATCGATAAATATGAGCTCTGTGATGCAATTAGTAAGATCCATGATGATGGGATGGTAGAACACTTCATCAGGAAGGTCCATCCCCATCTCTAATATTGTTAAAGAAGGTTTTAACCCAACAGTTGCGCACCGGAGCTTGATGTAGTCATCGAGACTGCGCCTACGGCCTTGCTCACGGTCGAGGGCCTCGACAACTACTGAATTAAGGTATTCATCAAATGTTTCAAGGAAGTGACGTTGAGAAGGCAGGCTTGCGGATTGGATTGCGCGAGCCCAAAATCTATGCAAAAAACCCTTGGGCTTCAGATGATCGTCAAACAAGTCAGGAGTACTTGCACTTACTGTCGCGCAATTTCGCCGAGAATGCATTCGTCTTCTGGTCGTATCTTATGGGGATTGTGTAAGGCATCGAGCACGATGCCCACCCTTTCCTTCGTGACTGATTCATTCTCCATGTCGGTATACTCCTCCAAAATGAAGAATAAATTCATCAAGTCAAAACTGCTATGGAGGTGTTCTATTTTGTTCAGGAACGGAATCAGGGTTCTGCGATGCGTCAATTGCCAGAGTACGAACCTCTTGGTGCGTTGGGATAAGCCAGTGCTGATAGGCGGGCTATAAGAATATGTTAATCATCGTCAGAATATAGGGTTCGTGACATAGGTCGCACCAAAATCACATTTGTCGAATGCTTCTTGTGACTTAGGACTCAGTGCCTTGAAATCACGGAATGAAGCATCGACTTCAGCTTTCACATCCTCGTAATGAGGATTGATGGTACGAGGCCAGGGCCAGTTAACCATAGTGTCTGGGAGGTATATCGTCTTTGGGCGAGTATCCATGACTTCCGAAATATAGTTTCTGATGAGGAATGCAAAAGTTGAAAGAAGGGCGGATTGTCGCTGGTCCAGTCCAGAGCTTCCCGCAGAACTTATATAGTACGTGCCCAGGTCGGAATCGGCCCACTTCACATATCCATCTGCAATAAATGAATGTGGTATATAACCACGATTCTGTCAGCGTCAGACTGCAAAGGTAGTAGGATCGGCCTGATGAAACATCAGAAAAATTGGTTAGTCAGAGGTTAGCTAAAACGTCTTCATCGTCTTTATCGCAAGGCTTCTTTTTGAACTAACGGCTTCTGCTTTGATAGGCCTGAATGAACGTTGAAATGGGGTGATAGGCCGGAACATATGCTTACCGGACTGCCAGCGTGATCAACCAAATCATTAAGTTCTGGAGTCAGTTTCAGCCTTACAAACTGGAACCTTCGTTGGTCAGATGCTGACTATAGTGCAACCCAGATTGGACTTTCCAAGCGCCCCCTGGGACGAGCTATCTACACCGTTCAAATTCTGGAACGCAGACACCGGCTGACGGTCGATACTACATAGCCATACTGGCCATCATGATGGTGTTAGGAAATCACTGGAGAGGATCATCGTGTTGCTATAATGTCTTCAGAAAAATCTTTGTGAAGGCTGAGGTGACTATACTTATCTAGTCTTAATATCCGTGACACCCGCGCCGTCACAGCTTTAGCATCGGTGGAAGTTTTGATACTACTGTGCACCCACAACCAATTCTGAGTCGAACATCATGATGTTGTGTTTTGCGCGAATGAAATCAGAGTTCCGCGATTCGTGGAACGCTAAGTTCACATACAAGCCCTACTAACGATAACAAGCAAGATAAGAGAACGAATCAGGACAGCAAGATGGGCGGCCACGAACCATATTTTTCAAGAATCAAGGTTGAAAACTGTGCCTACTATAGTTATCCGCACCCCCCACACCGATAAATAAGTGAATTTAGCCGCCGATTGAATATTGCTAGTCACTGACCCCATTTACCTCGGGATACGCCTTTAAGTTTGGATGCCAATAGGTCAGTTTGGCGCCAGATTGCGCTCAAAGCTCGGTACTAGTAGTACTAGCACACGCCCGTTCTGCCTTCGGCACAGGTCGCAAAAAAAGAGCGCTTCGCGCTCTTTTTAAGCTTCCTGGCCTCAGCTTCATCCTAATAATTCTGAAGGCTCCTGATGAGCATTGTTCCTTCGTCACAGGAAGCCAAAAGAGGGCTGCGCCCTCCTGGCCTCAGGCTGCATCCTGACTCAGGATCAGATCAACATTAATTGCTAGTATGTATGCCCTCCATCGCAAATGATGGTGGACTCAGCACCGGAGAAGTCTGTCCGCGAGTCATTTGGAAAGTAGTCGAGTACTCATCAACTATCCCCCCACAGTAATGAAAGCGGCATCTTTTCCATGTAGAAACAACTTGAACGACTGTCGCACGACGACACACGATATGGACTCCTTTTATGTATTCGTCCGGATTTCTTGTCGAGATCGTGCGAAGGCGGTTTCAGCTGGCGGTGCCACGATGTGGCATGCTCTCGCATGTTCCCGCACTGTCCGGTTTTCACTGGGACTCATCAGCGACTGCAAGGCTGGCGAAACAGCAACCGGGAATTCCCAGCCTCAAAATATATGTGGCCTGGGAATCACAGTCGTCACGTGCCGACTGTGGTGCTCTTGACCGAATCCGAGATGATGGTAGGACAGGGGCCAGCGGCCTGAGCCCAAAGCAAAACCGACAGGCTGCGTCGCTGTGATGATGATACTAAATACGATCATAGTCTACGTGCTTATATAAGCTACGTAGACTCGTAACCTCATGTAAAACAGAGATCTGAGATGGCGTATAGATATGCATGCGAAGCGCGGAGTTTTAAATTTGTCTTGTTTATATCGCGGGACTGAGGGCTTCTTCAGAGCAGCACACAACAAAGGTGGGACATGATAAGTACCACCGGCACGGTTGAAAAACGTTGAAACCTGGTAACAAACCTATGTACCCGAATGCACAGTCCCTGCCCGCGGAACCCCTACTGCAACGATGATCAATAGAAAATGACCGTAAATTTGAAGTAACTGCGACTGCAAGTGCAAAGTACTGGTCGGCTGGGGGCTGGGGAACTGGGGAACAAGAGTGGCATATATGAGAGACCGAGTGAGAAGCATGGTAGTAACATATCAAAACGAAATTTACGAGGTACAAGAAAGGCTAGCGCCAGATTCTGTGAAAAGAGATTTGTATCTGAACAGATTTAATAGATTCACATGACTTTGCGATCGGACCTTGGTAACAACGGGATAAGCCTAGTTTGTTGTATTTCCAGGCCCTTGGTGGCAAAGTACCTGCAATTCCAATCGAGTTGAGTGATGGTTCGTACCAACAAGAAAAGTCTCATTACCTTTGACTCTCATAACTCCAAGAATGGCATGCTCGAGCCAAGTTTGCTACCCCGTTGAGGTACTCCTTGACTAGGACGTCGATGGAAGGCCCCCATGAGGGAACCTTCGCAAGACCGTCGATAAATCGTTTCTGAACTTCAGTGTGATAATGTGCTGCCCAGGCCATCGCGCTGCCTCTGTCGAGGTCCAGTTCCAACATGACAATGCTGATCAAATTATGGAATGCGTTCCCAGCCGCTTGCTCCTTGTTGTACGACATCATGTCCTATAAAAGATGTTAGCAGACCGCAAACTACGACGTCCTCAATATTACTTTACATTATCGATAATTATGAGCTCTGTGATGCAATCAGCAAGATTCATGATGACGGGATGGTAGAACACTTCATCAGGAAGGTCTATCCCCATCTCAAATATTGAGAAAGAAGGTTTTACGCCAACAGTTTTGCGCCGGAGCTTCAGGTAGTCATCGAGACTGCGCCTACGGCTTTGCTCACGGTCGAGAGCCTCGACAACTACCGAATTAATGTATTCACCGAAGGTTTCAAGGAAGTGACGTTGAGAAGGCAGGCTTGCAGATTGGATCGCGCGAGCCCAAAATCTATGCAAAAACCCCTTGAGCTTCAGATGATCGTCAAATAATTCAGAAGCACCTACTGTCGCGTGATTTCACCGAGAATGCATTCGCCTTTTGGTCGTATCTTATGAGGATTGTGTAGGGCATCGAGCACGATGTCCACCCTTTCTTTCGTGACTGCTTCATTCTCCATGTCGGTGTACTCCTCCACGATGGAGAATAAATTCATCAAGTCACAGCCGCTTCGAAGGTGTTCTATTTTGTTCAGGAACGGAATCAGGGTTCTGTGGTGAGTTAATTGTCAGAGTACGACGAACCTCTTGGTGCCTTGGGATAAAGCAGTGCTGTTAGGAGGGCTATAAGAAAAATGTGTTAAATCATCGTCTGAATCTAGGGTTCGTGACATAGGTCGCACCAAAATCACATTTGTCGAATGCTTCTTGTGACTTAGGACTCAGGGCCTTGAAATCACGGAATGAAGCATCGACTTCAGCTTTCACATCTTCGTGATGAGGATTGATGGTACGAGGCCAGGGCCAGTTGACCATAGTGTCTGGGAGGTATATCGTCTTTGGGCGAGCACCCATGACTTCCGAAATATAGTTTCTGATGAGGAGTGCAAAAGTTGAAAGAGAGGCGAATTGTCCGCAGGACTTATATACGTGCCCAGGTCAGAATAGACCTACTTCACATATACATCTTCAATAAATGAATGAGAAATATTCTACTTATCCCCAACTACCGATGGAGGCTATAGCCATGATTCTGTCAGCGTCAGTGATGAAAGATCAGAAAAATTGGTTGATCGGAGGTCAGCCAAAATGTCTTCCCCACATCGTTTTTGCCGCGCGGCTCCTTTTGAACAGCTTCTGCTTTGATAAGAGCTCGATATAGCACATAATCACCGATCTGGTTCGTCTACTTGATACTGGTATCTGGAATAGACCTGAATGGGCTTCCTATTTCAATGATGGAGTGATAGGCCGGCACATATGCTTACCACACTGTCAACGTGATCAACTAAGTCATTGCGTCACATAAGTTCCCCGTGGGGGTAGGGTCAGTCCTGCGAACCGAAACCTTCGTTGAATAGATGCTGACTGTGGTGCAAGCCAGATTGGATTTTTCGAGAGCTCCCTGGAGCTGTTACGAGATATCTACGCCGGTCAAATCCTGAATCCAGACACTGGCCGACCGTCGGTCGGTACTACGTAGCCACACTGGCCATGGTGTCAGGAAGGTAGATCAGTATCATTGGATAGGACTGGCGTGTTCCCTCAGGAAAATTATTTGTGAAGGCTGTGGTGGCTATACTTATCTATTCTTATCCGTAGCGCCCGCTCCGTCACAGCTTTACATTGCGTGCAATGCGCCGGTAGGAGTTTTGATGCCACAACGGATTTTGAGCTGGAGATGTTGTATTTTAACGAATGGAATCAGAGTTCCATGACTCGTAGATTGCCAGGGATCAGGTAAGAACCCTGATAACGATAACAAGCAATCAAGAGAACGAATGAGAATATAATGATGGACGTCCACGAACCCATGCTCTCCAAAAAATCAAGGTTGTAAACTATACCTGTAGTTATCCGAACCAGACACCTCAGCGGTCACACCGATAAGCGGATTGAGTCACCGACTGAAGTCCTCCAGAGATGTCGTTGAACTGCTGACGTAGGAGAATGAACAGCTCTCTCCCGGATCATATTACGAACATAGGGGAGCGCTCAAGGGAAAAACCCCATTCACCTGCGGACACGCCTTTGGACACCAATAGGTCAGTCTGGTGCAAATCGCGCTGAAAGTTCGGTAGTAGCATGTGGTTGGGTCAGGGTACCGGTAATGTACCGGGAATAGGCTTCCAGTTTCATTCAAGAAACAGCGCAATAGGCCGAGCAATACACGAACATGCCATTAGTGTCCAAGCTGCGCAGGTAAAATAGGCTTCGATCAATGACAGTAGTACTGTGTGTATAATGACATCAGCAAAAGGTTCTGACACTAACCTAAGTGTAACATCATTACCTGTCCATATATATCGTGCCAAACAATGAGTATGAAGTCTACATGTGATGTAAATGTCCAGTCCAATTACAAACCATAATAATCCATTAAATGTCAATCAAATGGGACCATCCTCTACGACCCCCAGAAACCAGACCTAGGGAATCATAGATCAATCCCAAACGCGGCGAAGGGTAGTGAACCCAGAGAGCAGCATTATAATAATCATTGCGACAACACCGGGAAGAGCCGAGTTTATTTTGAGCTGGGGTAACGCTCCTGAGCATCCGGCACATTGCCACCCTGAGTGTATTCAAGAATAAGATAAACGGCCAGTATAGGCGAACCTAGACTTACCACTAGATAAAGGTGTGTATCCCTGTGGCGTATACATAGCGAACACAAGCTCGCTGTTTGGCTCCAGATAACCAGGCGTGGGGAATGCGCTAGGGCCACCCTGGGCCCAAATATGAAGCGTGTAGCTTGCCTGAACCAGTGGAAGGCTAGGGTTTGCGGTCTGATAGCCATATGGATACCAGACCACGCTCTGAGCGGTCCCAGAAATGACACCATCGGTGGGGCCTATAGGGTATGTGTTCCCGTTTGCAACTGCTGCAACAGTGAGGGCGGTGGGTGTCACAATGATGCTCGAAAAGTTCCACCCAAACGTAACATATTCACTGGGGGCAATTTTGTAGTAGGAGTTAGATTGAATGGGAGGCATGGTTATAGTGATTGATCCAGCTTGAGCTCCTGTCGGGACTGTTGGCAATGGAGTACTCCCGTTTACGAGGGATGCCGAGCCAGAGATTGATGCTGAAGGGGAAGCTGAAACTGAAGCGTTTCCATTCTGTTGTCTGCGCTGCAGATCAAGCTGACGATCCATGGCTTGTTGTGCTCAAAGGAAGAAGAGCTTCTGTGAGGTAGGCGGGACGACTAGCGGAAGGAGTGTGGAATGGAGAGAGCAGCTAGTAGTGCAACCGTGCACCTTGAGAGAGCATGACTTTGTCACACGGAATGCGTCCTAGTCCCATGCAGGGCTTGTTTTAGACTCTGCCGCAGTCGTTATTTTCCACGGGACGTGACTGGCGTCCCCAGAAGAGCTATATCAAGCACTGCAGTCACAGCCCTTAGCCTGCCCACAACAAGGCGCTGAATTGGTCCCAAAATAGGATTGAGCTGAAACGATGCCAGTGAGACCACGTCGAAATTGTGAACAAACTGAATCTTCCGCGTCGGCGAAAGAGTTCGCGACCACATTTTCAGGGACTGAAGCAAGGCTTCGTCTGGAGAATGTCGACGCCAAACTCGTAGTTAACCAGAAAACCACAGCCAAACTTTGCGATCTGCATTGCAAAGCTGTCATGTTAGATCTGTCATGACGGGTCGGTGTGACTTGGTTGTCAGGTCTGTAACAGCCGAGCTCCGATCACAGAGTCCCACGTATGTCGATGACAAAATGATCTATAATTAGTACTGCATAGCCCAAAATAACCCACGAACTTCACATCAAGCTGCTTGATGGGCCGGTGGCATTTCAAAATTCCAAGGTGAACCGTGAGTGAGTCCAGTGAATGCACCTCTTAGCTAAAAAAAATTGAAGTGTCGACAGACATGTTACTATGGTGGGTCCAAACGCCTCTGGAGTCTGTAGGGAGAACTAGCGTTTGGTGATGTAAATGTTATCCTAGCCCGCCGGTATTCCCCTGGTAAGCTGCTCATAGCCTCGACATTGATGGTGTTTGGTCGTCAGGCTGCCGGCATCTCTTCCGACATCACCGATCACCTTTGGCTCATGTATGTGTACGACGCTGTTGCACTATTCGTCTGGTAATATCGCGACCTGCCGTTGTGTTTTACGAGCTATTTCTCCAAGAATGCTAAGTTAAGTATCCAATAACATGCACCGGGTCGATATACATCACGTTGGATCATTTTCGTATCCCACTCTATGCACCTTGAAGTATCCAGCGAGGAAAACTCTACTTCGGTTCACTATCTTCCACAGTCTGGTACAAATCCCTAGCAATCCGCAATTGCGCCTCTCTACCCGTTTCGTTGGGGGTGTCCGGAATAGCACGGATGATCAAATACTTGCGACCTGTCAAGACCTCTGGCGTGACCTTGAAAGGATCAATGCTAGAGCCAGCAGATGTTGCAGCGGCCAGAGCTGCATGAGACCCAACTACTGCACCACCCGCTTCTTGGGCAATAACGATACCGGCCTTGTAGAAACAGGTGAGGTGAAGAAATCGAGCATATACAACAGGTCTACTTACGCAGACATCCCATGACCTTGTTGGGAATTAACGTGATGGTCAACATAAAAGTGTAGCACACTTACCAGCAACCGATTTCCCTATCCACGTTGCGTCAGGGGAACACGTTTGTGTCATGAAGTGTAATATGTGCAATGATACGGCTCACCAGAACAAATCTAGGCCACCTTGAGCAACCATTGAGATATTAAGCGCTGCACTACCTAGGGACCGTATGGAATGAGCCATCCGTCCCCCTGCGATGCCATCTGCAGGATCGCCCGCGAGACGCAAGAATGAATCGGATTTTGGTACCAGGGTCTTTTTGCCACGGTCAGAGCCCCATTCGACAGCTGGGAAAGTAAGTTTGGATATTCTCGTGCATGACGAATGACATACCCAGAAGAGCCTTCTGCAAGGAGGGGAGGGGCTTAGGGTTGGTAAGGGGTAATTTTAGAGGTTGGCCATTACCACGGGTAAGGAATGATCCTTGGCCTTCGATCCCGGTGTACTTTGTGTAAGAGTCAGTGGTTGCGTTCAATGCGATAGTAGTATACTGCGCACAAGGTGATCTAGGAAGGGGTTGTATATGACACCCAGAACAGGTCGCTTCTGGTAGATCAGCCCGAGAGAAATACAAACGAATGGGAAGCCGTGGACGAAGTTCGTGGTGCCGTCTGAAAGTCACTGTTAGATCTCAACTAACTCAATAGCAGATCGTGGCCCACCGATCGGATCAACACAGAATGTCGGCTCATCTGTAAGCTCATTGCGTGTTCCAGAGGAGTATGATTCCTCTCCGATGCTGAAGACATGGATCGATCGATCAGCATCATCCCGTTTCTGCGCGTTTTATGGACTCACAATTTGAAGCTGGGGTAAGCTTTTGTGATTTCGCTCTTCACGAGCTCCTCGACAGCAACATCGTATTCAGTAACCAAATCAACGGAATTCTTCTTCTCATTGACATCCGAAGTTGACTGAATGGCTTGCGAGCCTTCCAGAATCAATGTACCGGCAGTACGCGCGAGCTTGACAGTGAAAGTCAAGATAGAACGCAGGTCGACGGGTTTCAATGTTTGTGTATTGGCTGACATAGTGGTCGAAAGTAAGTGGAGTAATTGAGTTGAGCTGAGCTAAGTCCACCAGCTAGCCGATTTGCGAGGGCCGAGAACATTACCTCTAAAAGATCTATTGATATCATTGAGCTTGTAATTAACTAGCAGATCTAGATGCATATGTATCATCTCTGCAGCGACTGGTGTTTAACAAGACTAGCTGACGCGACCACGCCACTAAAAACATGCCAAGGTCTTTGCTAGCAACGACGCATTCAAACGCACAATCCTAAACACTCTTCTGAAAGGGATGAAGGGACCAGAGTCATCGAACATGGTAATCGTGAACGAAGAGGGTGCTATGATCAACGTATCTGGGGATAAGTAGAAGATGATAATTGTAAACGGGCATGCGTACCTTCTCAGATGCTGTTTAGAACATACAGTGCAAGGTGAGATCCAGACTTACGAGGCCCAAGAGTGGTCACCATCAGAGATACTCGCCTCTCATAACAAGTTGTTGATTGTGGGAGCTGGGTTGGGTTGAGATATCAACGCTGTCAGCTGCCACCTGAACCTGTCGATGACGCTACGATAATGTTGTTCAGCCGAGCTAAAATGAAGCCTTTTGGATGTCAACGCTACTAGGCTGGACAGTAAGCATAGAAAAAGGTAGTCTGGAATCAGTCAATCATTTTTTCGAGATGCAGGTTAGAGTACAAAAGTACAAACCAAAAGCGCTGAAGATATCGCACAAATCCGCAAATGGAAAGTGTTTTCCACACGCCAGCCAGCTTGATCGACGCGCGTCGACAAGTGCACTTTAAGCAGAACCCCTCATTCTTCCACTTCTCTGCTACCTGTAAACCATGTTCTTGACGCGTTCCGAGTACGGTATGTTAATTTTGAGGGCCCAACGCTGTCATATGACAGATCTCATTGTATTTGCAGATCGTGGTGTCAACACATTCTCCCCAGAAGGTCGACTGTTCCAAGGTGCGTTAGATAACCCGACATTCTGAAATTGTTATTGAAAGTATATAGTCGAATATGCTATCGAAGCTATCAAGGTACGCATTACATCGTGCCATACGGCAGCGTATATCTCATCTTCCTCAGCTCGGATCGACAACAGTTGGCGTACGCACTCCCGACGGCGTAGTCCTCGCAGTTGAGAAGCGCGTCCAATCTCCACTCCTAGAATCAAGCTCCATAGAAAAGATTATGGAAATCGATACCCATCTAGGATGCGCAATGTCAGGCCTCACAGCTGACGCTCGCACAATGATTGACCACGCACGCGTCACCGCCCAGAACCACGCTTTTACTTATGACGAGAAGATTAAAGTGGAGAGTGTCACTCAGGCTGTGTGTGATCTGGCATTGCGATTTGGTGAGAGTGTGCACGACGAAGAGGCGATGATGAGTCGGCCGTTTGGTGTTGCGTTGCTTGTTGCTGGTGTCGACGAACTGGGACCACAACTGTGAGTGCAATCGAGTGGATAGCCTTGTTCGACCTGATCATATACGGACCCTTGGTAGATACCACACGGATCCCTCGGGCACCTTCATGCGGTATAATGCAAAAGCCATAGGGTCAGGCTCAGAAGCAGCACAAAGCGAGCTACAAGACAAGTGGCATAAGGTAGAATTCTCATTTCTTGAACGTGTTTTTTTGGTATTCAACACACAATTGAACAGCAAATGACGTTGCTTGAGGCACAAAAACTGACGCTGCGAGTTCTAAAGCAAGTCATGGAGGAGAAACTAGACCACCACAACGTCCAGTTGGCACAGGCATGTGTCTCCCTACGTTCTCTCTCAAATATTCGTAACCAACTTCGCCACAGGTCACGCCACAGAAAGGATTTGCGATACTAGATGAAGTACAACTGAAAGAAATTATTGACGCCATGTAATGTTTCAGGTAGATGACGGTATTAATCAAACAGCCTCGAGACGTGTCTTTGCTAACATTTAGTGATTGCAAAACCTGGTCAATGTTCAGAGAACTGAGCTATTATTACACGAATGGGAATGGCATATCACTTCAACTTTCTAATCAACTGGAAGGTAGGAAAATGACAAGACGAGAGTAACACCGCGAGCGGCAGTGCGAAGGCATATATATTGTAGCTTAATCACAACGAGGTGCAAGAAGAATTAGGATCAGCTCATGCGGAAGGAGCTGCACATAGTAGTTGTGAGCGCCCGGCGCTGACCTTTGGCAACAACGGGATAAGCCTAGTGTGTTGTATTTCCGGGCCCTTGGTGGCGAAGTACCTACAATTTCAATCGGGTTAAGTGATCGTTCATACCAACGAGAAAGTCTCATTACCTTTGACTCTCATAACTCCAAGAATAGTTTGCTAGAGCCCAGTTTGCTATTCCGTTAAGGTACTCCTTGACTAGGACGTCGTCAGAAGGCCCCCACGAAGGAACCTTCGCAAGACCGTCAATAAATCGTTTCTGAACTTCAGCATGATAATGTGCTGCCCAAGCCATCGCGCTGCCTCTGTCGAGGTTCAGTTCCAACATGACAATGTTGATCAAATTATGGGATTCGTGCCCAGCCGCTTGCTCCTTGTTGTACGACATCATGTCCTGTGAAAGATGTTAGCAGACCGCAAACTACGACGTTCTCAATATCGCTTTACATTATCGATGATCATGAGCTCTGTGATGCAATCAGTAAGATCCATGATGACGGGATGGTAGAACACTTCATCAGGAAGGTCCATCCCCATCTCTGTTATTAGGAAACAAGGCTTTGCGCCAATAGTTTTGCGCCGGAGCTTGAGGTAGTCATCGAGACTGCGCTTCCGGCCTTGCTCACGGTCGAGAGCCTCGACAATTACTGAATTGATGTATTCATCGAAGGTTTCAAGGAAGTGACGTTGAGAAGGCAGGCTTGCGGATTTGATCGCGCGAGCCCAAAATCTATGCAAAAACCCCTTGAGCTTCAGATGATCGTCAAACAATTCAGAAGCACCTACTGTCGCGTAATTTCGCCAAGAATGCATTCGCCTTCTGGTCGTATCTTATGAGGATTGTTTAAGGCATCAAGCACGATGTTCACCATTTCCTTCGTGACTGCTTCATTCTCGATGTCGGTGTACTCATCCACAATGAAGAATAAATTCAACAAGTCACAACCGCTTCGAAGGTGTTCTATTTTGTTCAGGAACGGAATCAGGGTTCTGCGATGTGTTAATTGCCAGAGTACGACGAACCTCTTGGTGCGTTGGGATAAGCCAGTGCTGATAGGCGGGCTATAAGAATATGTTAATCATAGTCAGAATTGAGGGCTCGTGAGATAGGCCGAACCATTATCACATTTGTCGAATGCTTCTTGCAACTCAGGACTCAGTGCCTTGAAATCACGGAATGAAGCATCGACTTCAGCTTTCACATCTTCGTAATGAGGATTGATGGTACGAGGCCAGGGCCAGCTGACCATGGTGTCTGGGAGGTATATCGTCTTTGGGCGAGCATCCATGACTTCCGAAATATAGTTTCTGATGAGGAGTGCAAAAGTTGAAAGAGGGGCGAATCGTCGCTGGTCCAGTCCAGAGCTTCCTGCAGAACTTATATACGTGCCCAGGTCAGAATCGGCCCGTTTCACATATACATCCGGAATAAATGAATGCAGTATGTTGTACTTATCCGACAACGGCATGTGTGACCACGATGCTAGACCGTAAAGGTAGGGTCCGAGGCCTTGTAAAAAAGGAGAAAAATTGGTTAGTCAGAGGTTAGCCAATACTATCGGTTATCACAACTTCGGTCAACCGCCAGGCGTACCGCATCCGCCAATTGTTCGTCAGAATTTGTAGAAATTCGCACCGAGGTGGGACCTCCACGGGTCTATGTTTTAAGGCGTATGACGTAGAGCTTGAATAAAACCAGTGACCATTGGTTATTTGACCTACAAAACTCGGTCCCGAAGTTGACACACATTGATAAGCCATTAGACTCCTCGAGATTAGACTACGCTGCTGCGGTCACGGCCGGCGTACGTACCAGTATTCCATGACCATGGGGAATGTTATATAGCATGCGAGTGCCGTACAACCATTTGAGAGGTGCGAGCTAAGTGCCCTTGGTTAGGGTGTGACATGGGTGGACCCGGGTGGCACCCGTACCCAATCCGCGGGTGGATGGAACTTCAGAAGCCTACCCGCACCCGTGCGGGTGAGAGTACCACGGGTGCGGGTGGATCCACGGGTGGGTCCGCAGATGGTATGGGTCACCCACGGGTGACACATTAGTGGGACTCACGGTAGGTTTTGGGAAAATCGCGGGCCGAGCGCCCACCCAACACGCGCAAGACATGCGGCACCCTTCGGCATGACGGCGGACTTCGAAATTATGCCTGCCCTTCGACCACCATGTCCTCGTCGCTCTGCGCGACTCACAGCCTTGCACACTTACTCGCGGAAGGTCGTACCCACCATGGAACCCACCCAGCCACATACCACTCGTGGGAAAGGGAAAGCTCGAGGATCGCGAGTATGTTCGACCACTAGTACTTGTACTAGCGGTCAAGACCAAGCGCGCGCCCCCAAATTCAGTGTTCAGTGGCAAGCTGACCCTAGGCACACCGAAAAAATCATGGAACATCTTCGCACACATCCTGCTGACTGTCGTGTCCTATTCTACTCTGACAATAAGTCGCACGCTGATGGTGATCGCCCCTCGGCCAAAGACAAGGTATCCATTTGCCAAATCATCGCAAAGTCTGTCTTCAAGAACAATCCTGAATATGCAAACTACTATCCCGACGATCCTGAAAGATTCCGTGACTCCACAAACAGCCATATCTCTGGGTGAGTGCCCTCCTATTTATTTTTGTATGTATGTAAACTTATCTCCTTTACAGCCTGAGGAAAAAATATTGTGAATTCCACGATAAACTACATTCGATGGGCGCTGGTGTCATGCCACTTGACGAAACGACTGCAGCAAATTTGCATGGTACGTGCTTTGTTTAATTTAATTTTACTACTGACTATCTTCATAGCGCAAATCTTGGAGGAATTCTCCTGGTACGACAACCTCGCTGCTATCCTTGGGGGGAACCCAGCCCTGTCCCTCAAGACAATATCATCGGCCCCGGGGGTGGACCATGCGTCCAAATACTTTTCCCTCGTGCAGGCGAGCACTGCCGGTAGTGCGTCATCCTCTTCAAGCGCTCGATATGGGGGCTATGCGCCTAGCGCACAGCCCCCTCCTCCCAGTGCTCAGTTTGGGGGCTGGGCGCCTTGCGCCCAGCCCTCTCCTCTCAGCGCTCAGCCTGCCCTCCATTCCAATGTCCTTGGCGCTAGCTATGGCAGCTACGTCCATCACCCTGGCCCTAGCGCCCTGCCTCACTATGCGCCTAGCACCCATCCTTCAGCGCCCACCCCCCATCACATCCAAACACCTGTCCCCCACTCTCATCCTGGCCAAGGCCAGCTCTTTTCCCCCCTCAATCATGAGGATGGGGGAATGGACTACGACGACGACATGCGCATAACTGGGTCCCGTGTGACGGCCGATTATGGTGAGAACGTCACGGACCTCAACAGCCCCCCCAGGCGCCAGTCCACCCACAAACGCCAGCTCCCCCCATCCACCCCATCGCTTTCTATCACCCCCCCTCCTCATACTGAATTCAAACTCCCCGAGAAGCCACAGATGATGCAGCGTGATAGCCGCGCTGCCTTTTCCACCCCTGACCCTATGAGACATGTGAGCAGGGTTGCTCAAGCCTCTGTCGGGGTCTTCGTGTTCGCGGTCGACACCGACATCGACGCCATCAGTTGCGATGTCGACAACTCCGACGTCGCAGTCCGCGGGCTCTGAGAAGTGGAAGGGTCGGCCGTCGAAGAAGGCGCTGACCTGCACCAAACCGGTGTCTTGTTACTTAAGGGTCTTATATGAAAGTTGTGTATAATGACAACACAATTATACACGGTGAAGACTTCTTGCCAGTCCTTAAGTCCACGGTCTCCGACTTTTCTACTTCGTGGGAGGTAACATGGTGAGTTCTTGGGAGGATTTAGTTTGTTGTCCTCTTCTTGTGTAGTCTTATACGAAGTTGTTGTGGAATGTTCTGTGTTCTGGATAAATTCGTTAGGTTTGTTTCAGCCTAGTAGGTCGTGTTTCAACCTATGAAAGTCTGTTTCAACTTTGTCGTCCTTAGATGTGTCTCACTTTCCGTTGAAAGGGAGAGTCTTATGAATACACGTAAAGCTTAGAATGAGAGCTGTTCAATGGTTATATAGTCAACCCCTGTAAGGTAGTATATAACCTAGAGTAGAATAACGATAATGAAAGTTATATAGTCGACCCCTGTAAGGTAGTATATAACTTTAGAATAGATAATGATATCTTAGATTACCTCAAGGCACTTATATTGGCCTGCACTTTAAGTCTTAGTGGTCTCACACGGTTTGAGATAAGAGTCAAGTGGGAGGATTGTATTTCATGGGTGAAAATGGGGTCCTTTTATACCTTTTGGGAACCCCCTTACTAAGCATGATTAATCAGATGGATTGGTAAGAATGTGGCTTACAAACCAGGTGATGAATCAGCTTATTACTAAGTACATTACAAATACAGTGTAATCTTACAAAGAAATTAGAAACCATGACAAACCATGACTAAACATGTTGAGTCATGTTAAATGTTGTTACAAAGCATGGCCAATCATGACTAAACATGTTGAGTCAGCTTAAATAATGTTACAAACCAGAATATTTCCCAGTCACATGATGTGATGACAAATAAAAGCTGGTGGCTGAAAGAAGCCAAATACAAATAAACAGTCAGAAATAAATAGAGATACAAAACTTGGTGGCTGAAAGAAGCCAAATAAAAATAAACAATGAGAAATAAACAGAAGGTCACATGCTTGATACAAATACAAGGTAAAATAAGCCTGTAAAGTGAGAAATAAAATACAAGACAATGAAATAAAGGAAAAATAGAGAGGTAACTTAGTGACAAAGGGCCAGACAGTCTCTCATATCTTCCTTATCACTCTCTATATATATCTGACATGGTATGAATCACATACCATGCATGACACCGGTTCGGTGCATGGACGACCAATACTCTCTCATGAGTCAAATACCCTGAAATACCACTATGAAACCCTTTTCCCTTTTATCTGAAGTTGGACTGAGGCTAAGGGAATATTTTTTGCTTTTCTTTTTATTTTTTCAAGTTTATATGCCAGCAGCCTGAATATTTTAGTACATTTAATTCTGCGATGAGTTTTGCTTAGTCAGCCATGGTGATGACCCAGACAAAATCCCACACATGTCAGGTGACTGTGAAAAATATTTCCCACATATGTTGTCCTGGAAAAACATTAGTAAACCCCTAAATACTAGGCTCGCGTCATTCTCACCCTTCAAACAAAGCAAAGCAAAGACAGCCACGCACAGGATTCATATCATGTGACACTTCTTACTCTCCTTCTGGATTTGTCATCAGGGGTTGGACAGGTCACATGACTTAGCAAATACCCAATGACTCACTATGACTCCCTCTGAATATATGACTCACTATGACTCACTCTAGATACTTACTATGACTCACTATGACTCACCTTGCACATATGACTCATTATGACTCTTGATGACTCTTGAATACACTAGTAGCACAGCCACATTTATTGTGTATATAATGACCTCAGTTTTTGAAATAAAAAAAAAGCAGATACCAGCAGGTAGTAGGGTGTTTCTCAGCCCAACTAACACTAAGTTGTGAAGTAAGGTGTGATAAGTGTCAGTACCAGTGTCAAGAACTGTTTCAAGACTGAGAGGAACACTCTCAAGAGACAGTAATACTGCAAGCTCATCATACTGAACGACCCGCTGTGAGCTCACTGTGTGCAACAACCAGCAAGCAAGGTACAGCCACACTTTTATTCTGATTTCTATTATTCTTTTTCTTTTCTTTTACTTTCACTGACCTTTGGTGTTCTTTGTTCAAAAAATACTGATCCAAAATATTTGTGTTGTCTCTACGTCCACCTAAGACTCAGTAGTAGCATAGTGGGGAGACTTTAGGAATTGATAGTGAAGCTTGACCTCACTCATCTGAGTAGTGATACTGAGCCAAGATATTCTGTGCCTGCTAGGCTTTAGCCATTGAAGAGGGGACTTGGTAGTAAACCCAAGGACGTCCGTTCCTGAGTCTGTTTGAATACTCAAAGAAGAGTTCCTTGACAGCAGGTTCAATATTGAGCTAAGAGTTCTACAATAAAGCATTTTGACTAGTCTTGACCTTTGATTCTACCTGTTTTGTGCTGAGGGAGTTTATCATTGTAATTCTGCACCATTTCTTTTGGAGTATAGTTGGTACGAAGCACTGTTGTTGAAAGGGAACTTGAGGAAGAATCCTGTATATTCTTTTGGTCATTGCCATACTGTCGGGCTGACCATTGTTTGTTTGTTTTCCTGTCAAGTCCAAAGATTGGATTGACCATCGTATTACTGATCTTGCAGAAGTATCCTTAGCTGAACATACCTTGGGTAGTATACAACTAGCCACCCACGAACGACCACATTATCAGTCATTGGTATTTGTCTGAATCGCTGACCGTGGAGATATTTGTTTTATAGGTGTTTATCTATAGATCATCTATCTAAGAAGACAGCGTGCTCGGACATCTTGAGCCAGGTTGGCGCCATCACCGACGAGATCAGGAGTATCAAGTCGGAGAAGTTGTCCCAGGTCTCTCGTGAGGAACTCAAGAACGATCGGTACATGGCCAAGCTCAATCTCACCCGGCAGGAAAACAAACACCGGTTCCTCCAAGCTGAGCGCCAGGACGAGCGCATGGATGCCGCCACCGTCCATCAATGTTCGCAAGAGGCGAAGGACACTGAGATCCACCTCCGCAAAGCGGAGGCCAGGATGCACGAGTCGTCAGCGAAAGCGCATGCTGAGGAGGCAGCATTGCTGCGCCTCAAGATCCAGTACCGCCAGCTCACAGGTGGGCCTTGAAGGTTCGAGCACTGTCACAATGTATGTCATCATTCCAATTTTAGTTATATTTGTGTGTCGCATCATGCTTTGTCTTTCTAGTTCTGTTGTTTGACATTCCTGTAGCTACTCTTCTACCTATCATCATAGTATGTTGCCCTGTTGCCCCCTTCCCTCATGTCATATATGTAGGTCTTGTTAATACTATATGTTGAACTTTACGTGCTGTGTGATTGATTGTGTGAGTTCCCTATCCTTCTCGGCGCTGTGCTCTCGACGCGGGGCTGTCAAGTAGTAGGTCCATCAACTTCACGCGGGAAGCCTGACCTGGTGTGCCATCATACAATCTGTCACCAACCACCTGGTTACCATCAGGGGCTTCAAACTCCTCATCTATCATGCCTCTGCCCTGCTGATGGGCCCATGCTACTGTACCAGTGTCCTCATTCCATCCTTGAGCTTCTTCTAGCCTAATGATCATGTTATGGAGTATTAGGCAGCATTGGATCCAATGAACGGCCGTATGAAGGTCATTTTCTGAATGGATATTCCATTGAAGGTCCCTAAGAGATTGAAAGCATCCTTTGAGAGCTGCAAAGGCGTGTTCTACACGAACTCGGATCTAAATAAATTTTAAATCAGAAATTAACTGCAACAGAAAAAAATACAAACTGAAGAAAGGTGATAATTAAATGTCCTCTGATTGTTTGTGAGCCTGCCATTGTGGGGTTTCTTGAAAGGGGGGATGCACCAGGGCTCCAGAGGATATGCACTATCTGCCCAGACCCAGTGGTCGTCGGGAAGAAGTGTGGCGTGTTCTCAATAAAGGCGAGTGGCCCTGAAAGCATAGGCATCATGGACACTTCCAGGGTGACCAAGAGCGTAGTCGACTATAAGAAGATTATGGGGCATAATGATGGCCTATAATTTAATTTAATTACAAACAGGAGACAGACAGAAAGGAAACACACCTGACAGCCAAGGGAATATCTTGACTTCCTATCAAAAAAAACTTCACCGTGAAAACCAGGCTTCTGATACACATTAATTGTGGAGCCATCCACAGCTAGAATCCCATTCTGCCACTCAGGGCAAACAGTTTTGGCTGCATACTCCCAGGCGTGCTGGAAATCCTCTGAGTCAGGAGGAGGGAAACTCATGAATGCATCATGCTGATCAAGCAGTGCAACCATAACACAGTTCGTACAATTCACAACTGATCCAACACTAATACCTGCCCACTGGGCCACATCCTCCACCGTTATGGCATTACCGTAGTGGCCTGCGCGGTTGAGAAAAATGGCGAGCTGGATAGAGACGGGGAGTTGGGAATTGTGTGAGTTGTTGTGAAAGATGGGATGGTCAGAGATTAAATCCAGGATGTCATTGAAGATTTCAGGCTTGACACGTAGCTTCTGCCGAAAAAGGTGAGGACGATGTTCCCCAAAATGCACAAGGAGGTGCAGCTGACTGGCTCGTGGCATAGGCTCATCAGGGCGGTGGAGTATACATGCTTTTTCCACCTCATCCCAGAGAGCAGCAATCTGGTCTTGAAGGCGGTTATAACGAGCCGTAATATGATCGGCTTCATCGCTGGATGAGTCGAAGTCTGATTCAGAAAAGTCGGAAAGGAATGGTGAAATAGGTGAAGGAGGTGTGATAGCCATGATGCTCATGAAATCGCCAAGTTCCAAATCAGAAGAGGGGCTTGAGAGAGAGTCCATACTAGAATGGGTATCTTGCACTACATGCTCATAAGTGGCCCTGGCTACGGCAGGCGCAGCCATGTCAAGGTCATGCAGTATCTGTGCATGGTTGCTTGGACGAGGCATAGTGAGGTTCGAGGGATCAATTCCCCTATTTTTGCGCTGGCTGATATGGTGTTGGTTACAGCGGAGTTTAAAAATTCGGGAATTTCCGGTCAAGTCCAGCTCACAGCCTAGGTCAAGCCTAGATGCACCTCATGACCGACATCCACGACATCAACAACGACCACGGGTGCACCAGCTCCACAGATCTGTGCTATCCCTCGACGATCTGCCAAACGAATGTGTTCTACTTTCACCGTTCACACACGTTCTTATCCAGGCTCTCATTTGCAATCTCCTCCGGCACAAAGACTTTACTATCGCCGTCCTCACTCCACCTTGTTCTCCGTCTTCATGGCGGTATGCAGATCTTCGTCAAGACCATCACGTTGGAGATAGAGTCATCAGACACCATCGACAACGTGAAGGCAAAGATCCAGTTCTCCGTGCTCTCAGCGTCATATCTTATGATCCGCAGACTACTTCTCGCCGCTCTTGAATGGAGAGAGCTGGATGGTCCTCTACTCGCTGGTCTATTCCGCATGCTGTTCAAGAAGTTGACGAGGGATGTTTACCGTTATCTCCAGAAGGTACGTCACTCTGTCTAGTTGCATGTTTCTCTATGCTTATTATTTCATAGTGTGTGGAGACGCACAAGGAGTTCAATCTCTCGCTAGCCGTCAAGCATCAAACAATTACCAACGGTCTCAATCACACTGGAGGTGAGTTGTGCGACCCTCCTCCTCAACCTCTATACCAACAGTGTTTCATTTTCCCCAGCAAGCAGCTCAAAGACGGTCGCACACTCTCAGATTACAACATCCAGAGGGAGTCCACCCTTCATCCGATCTTGTGTCTCCGCAGAGACATGCAGATCTTCGTGAAGATCCTCACGAGGAAGACCACACTGGAGGTGAGTCATCCGGCACTCATCATCCTCCTTCACCCGGCACTCAGCCTCAGCTTCTTCCCCCCGGTATGCAACCTCAGCCTGCTCCCTCTGGCAGTGAGCCTTATTCAGCTCCCTCCGGTGCTCCCCACCTACAGCATGCACCCTAATCTCAATGGACTTCGTTTATTTTCACAAATTTATTGATATACGTCAGTTCAAATACAAAGCACCTTGGGGGGATCTACTTTATCACTACTCCTCACAAGTACATATTTCGGATTGCCTACTCTATCTAATTTACTCATTTTGTGTATCACAACCTTTGAAAATGCACAAGTGTCGTTTCTAACTCTGCTATTGTGCCGATGCGCGCCAAGTATTATGTAGCTTTTCAGCCGCTGTTTCCTGCAAACTCGACCCGAGTTTAGCGAGCTTTAGCGAGTTTCCCAAAAGCTACTGTGAGTCCCACTATTATGAATCGTAGAATACGACATGGGTAGTACTACATAATATCAATCACAGTCGATTTTGCTGATACCAGCCTGCCTGATTCTTTTTCCTTGCCCTTTGCCATCTTCTGCCGCATGATATTCGTAGCGACACTGAGATCCGGCATAAGAGGCGTGTTGAACCACGATCCAACAGCAACCTGCACTTTGAAGGTCTGGGAGCTGATACCGTGTTGAAGATGATTCACCTGTAGACGGCCACCAGAGAAAGCATGTTTGGCATCAACTGAGGAAGCTATGGAGCATTAGATCACTAATACTTTGCTTCATCAACGTCGTCCGAAACTGTTGATGATGTGGCTGTTTCAGCTGAGTCTTCAGAGTTTGCAGGGCCACCACATTCCTCGTCGAGGAGTTCTTGCTCTAGAGGGGTGAGCTCGGCATTTTCCAAACCATCTTCAAGAGTTATGATGTCATTGTTGTCAGAGGGACATTTACGGCCTCGTTTTGCGACCTTCACTTGTCGTTTCCGCTTTGGCTGATGGTAGAAGAAAGAAAGAAAAGCCTGGTTATGAAAAATTAATATAATACATGCAAAGATGAATCAAACGTACCTTTGCGATAAGGTTCACAGTATGGGGAAAAAATCTGATTGAGGACGAGGAATGGAATTGGACTGGTCATTTTGCACATCGAGTTTTGAACATTGAAAACTTAGAAGTAATATCACATTTTGATAGCTCTGATAACAACAAATCTGATTTTGACATTGGGTGGGAGTTCGGTAACAAGTTGTGAGTTTGACTCGGCCGAAAAATATTGAGTACTGACTACCCATGGATTCCGTGGGTAGTCAGTACCAGTGTTCTGCCAGTCAGTGACTCAAGGTCATGATTATTGACTGCATTTTGTGGGAAAACTGGTGAAGTTCATCGTCATTTACTTGAACATGACTTCGAGCGGTTCTCTGGTCCTACCATGTCAGACTATACCATATCAATATTGATCAATGATTATCAAATTGATATCTTTGCACACTGCGCAGTCTCATTATTAACATGCGGCTTTCACCTGTTCGGCTGGAGGCACAATTCAAGAACTCATGGCCTGACAATAGACTGCCAATTTCATCTTTCAACACACCTTTACTGACTTGAATTCCTCGATGATGAAGACTGGCAAGAAATCAAACAGAGGATGGTGGTGGGACCTAGTGCTGCCGCAGTCCGGTCCAGAACCATGGTTCGAACCGGACTTTTGGTCCGGTTCTCCGCAGTTCGGTCCACAGTTCTCACACCAGCCAGAACCAGACCAGAAAACGGTTCTCGGTTCTAGGTCTTCCCCAATGGTCCCGTTCTGGTTTGGCCTTGCCGAACCATTCCGAACCATTATTGAATTCGACTTCAACTTTGACTGTGACAACTTCGGTCTCCATGTCAAACTGTTGTCTTCGGGATTCGCACTACTGGTTAATCAGGCTACCTTTAGCCTTTTTGAAGGTAAGTACTAATCAATCAAACTCTCACATGACTTGCTGTCACAATGTGCTGCTAACTCAATTTTCAACCAACTACTACTGGCAGAACAGAATCATGTGTTGTCAAGGCGCGCATCATACTCATGGAAGCATCGGCACCGGAACAAACGACCGCACAACCCATCACACGCCATGCCACCTGCGCCTATGTTGATTTATGTATGTTTGTACTATGTATATCACTAGATGGTGCGTGTACATTCTATGCCTCATATCAGTTGATAAGTAGCCAGAGCGAAGGTCATATATTTGCAGGCTTATGCGATAGGCACCAGAGAAATGACATTCAACTTGAAGGCCGAGGTCCCTAATCACCTCTATTCAAACCATATTGAAGACAATTGTCGGAACTCGTTTCTCCTGCGGCTTCAAAGGAAAATATTATGATTCCAGCAGACTAATTGATAGACGAAAGCGACACATCATGATACAGCGACCGAATGTCTCCACGATAACCATTATCCTGCAGATATGAGCACTTTGATGTCAGCAGCACTGGAAAGCATTGTATATGGTGAGTATCGCAATGGGTTTCTCCATTTCATACTCACCAAGCTAGGCTCCCCTCTTCAGGCTTTTCAATCCTCATGTTTATCGGTACCATCTGGGCTTTGACTTACAAGTGTCGAATGTGAGACGTCAATCGCCCAGTTGCTGTGGTGGCTGTCCTGTTATTGTTAGTGAGCACCGCAGTCAGTTTCCTGCTTCCAATGTAGCATGATATTATTGGCTGACAATTCCGAAGCACATAATCATGACCATCATTCATGTCGAAAATTGCCTGGTGAAATATCGTGATACATGGCCAGGCGGACCAGCAGCGTTCTTCACAGACATTATGGAAGAGACATACGTAATTAAGCACGCACTATATATTTCCCAAACTGTGCTTGCTGATGGTTTGATGGTGCGTTCTCGTGTAAATATGTGTTGGGCCTCGCGGAGGGAATGGCTGCAGTTGAGAAGACATCCAGCCGACTCTTGTTTGCACTTGTGCCTGGTTGGTTTCTTGGCAGCGGTTGAGCCAGAAGTATGCAGCTATTTTTATTAGATTAGCTACTCAATGTGTAGACTAGTATTTCATTAATGTTTTTTGTGCACCCTACTGAAAATTTTTGGGTTCGGTTCGAGTTCGGACCAGAAAAAAACTGAATCGGACCATAGAGAACGGTTCTCTATGGTCCAGTTCTGGGTTCGAAGATTTCACAGAACTGGACCACGGTTCGGTTCTCGGTTCTCATCCAGGACCCCCTGAACTGGACCGAACTGGACCACGGCAGCACTAGTGGGACCACTTCATAGTGCACCCAGGTTATGCTGCAAAAGAAAGTGCCTCTGTAGTCAGCGGAAAGGCAAAAGTTATATGTGTGAGGCTTTATGAGCAATGCATAACTCATGAGCAGGCACTCGACGAGCAGCAAATTCATGCAGGCCAGCGAGATATACCAAGAGATGAAGCTGCAATTGCAGGTGCTTGTACGTGATCTCTTGTGTAACTACTGCCAGTGTCTCCTGCTAACTTTGAAATATAGTATGGGCTATTGATCAGAATGATTCCCAGCATGTCTGGTTGATTAGTCGGCCATCGACACTGTTACATCACTTGCGCAAATGTGAATTGCACTCAGAAGACATTCGTTCACAAGCATGACTCAAATACCACAAACAACATTCACCACAAAAAAATACTCGGGTTCATATGACAGTGCCAACTGGTATACAACCAATAATTCTCACCATGCCAGCTCTTAATGCTCCATCTGTTCCAGGGTCCGAGTCTGTGTGCCCTTTGCCTACCCTGCTGATTCCTGAGACTGTGTCATCAGGTTCCTATAGTCTCTATACCTGCAACTCTCTTTCAGTCAGTCCAGCACTCTCCACAGTTTCATTACTGTCCCAGCTAGGGAAACACCAATGTCTAAATCAATCTGGTCTGTTCTGCTCTGTTTCTGGCTCGCTTCCACCTCTTTCCCCGGTTGTGCTGGGACAAAGTCTCCACGGTTTTAGTGACCAACCTTGGTCAGCTTCGGACCAAGCTGATTGGGAGATTGGCCTTGCGAGGCTCACTGCGAGTGCCGGTTTACAATTGTGATGGGTCGAGAATCATGAATGGAAAGTTTTATGTGATCGCTTCCTTCCTCAAGCAAAAATACCTTCGGCAAAAGTCCTTACACAATGTGTCATGCTGCAAACCCTCAACACACTTAAGACTATTGCTAAAGATGAATGCCGAGGTGCCAATGCAACCTTGCAGTGCGATGGCTGGACGGGTGAAAATCATCACCACCTTCTGGGCTTCATGATGACAGCACAGAGAAAGGTATGTCCGCAAAGGCTGCGAGTGTCAAGAATACTAATTAATTGTCGATGTAGTTACATACAGTCAAAGTTCACGATGCATTGAGGGATCCTCGGACAGCTGAAGAACTTCTTCGGCAGATATTAGAGGCAATCAGCAAGATCGAGACTGAATGGGGGGCCACTGTGGTTGCATGCACTACAGATGCATCTGGCGAATCTCAAAAGGCCCATCGTCTACTTCGAGAGAAATTTCCGCACCTTGTTGTTCCTGATTGTGTAGCTCATCAGGTATGGCAATTTACATCGGAACTGATATGAAATTATACTTACAGGTGATTTATAAGTGGAATCTTATTGTCGGAGACCTTTTCAAGGTCAAAGATGACTATGGGGTATATGGAGATATGGCGCAGGAGTTAATTACATGGTTACGCAGCAAGACACAAGTACTTGCCATTCTCTGTGAGATACAGATGGCAACCATTGGAAAAACACTCGCAGTTCTCAGAGCAGTGCTGACACGCTGGTTATCACACTATCTCGCATATCATTGTCTTCTTGAGCTTCGACCTGCCCTTGAACTGCTTGTTACAAAGCACGAGGCTAATCTAATGTCAAGTGGAGATGCACAATCACACAGGAAGACTCAAACTACTATCAACACAATAAAAAACACGACATTCTGGCATGCAATGGCACAGTAAAGTAAATAATAAAATTTTATGAAATAAAACTGATTCTCTTCATAGATGGAAAACTCTGCTTGAACCAATCTCCCTCATGACGAATATTCACCAAGCAGCCCAAGCAAGACCTGAACATGTTGTGATTTCATTTGGTTTCCTGCACTTTCGCTACTCCAAGATTGAAAATCACACTGATCTCGCTGCTCGTACAGCTGTTCTTGCAAGTGCTGAATGCCGCTGGGGACAATGTGACCAAGAAGTTTTTATTGCTGCTGTCATCATCAATCCTTTCTACAAGATTTTGCCATTCAAAAAGATACCTCTCACAACACGTGCAGGGCTTGCGGCACTTTTCGGACGTCTTTGGAGCCATTTTTTCAACTCAGATGCACCACTTGATCTTTACACAGACCTAGAGGACTATATGAGTGGTTCCTGTGACTTCGCGCACATAGATGTCTACAAGTTTGCATTGTTATCTCGTGCTGAGAAGGAGGTCTGCAGTCAAGTTGATTTTTTAAGAAAATTTACTAAAATTGCCTTCAGGGTATTGCAGTTGATCCAATTAATATCTGGGATGGACTGTCACATCCCGGGTCACCACTTAGACCACTTCATTCTATTGCCCTGCACCTTCTCTCTATCTGCCCAAATTCCGCCTCTTGCGAGCACCTTTTTAGTGTCTTTGGCGCAATTCTCATGAAATGGCGAAATTGGCTCTCAACAGAAACACTCACACTCCTCGCTGAACTCAAGATGTATGTTCATGAAGAGCATGTACGCAACGATGTCATCAAGAAGCGGCTCAAGTGCCAGTACTGTGACGAGAAAGAGTCTGCCAAAACACAGGCAACCAATGATTCAGATGCAGGAAGTGGTGAGTGTTACGGACTCAGATAGAGTCTTCCGTAGCAGCTCCAATAAAGGAGATCAAGAGTATGGGTTCAAGTAAACGACAACCAGAGGTAGAACTCTGGCGAAGTGATCGAATAAAGGCTAGTCTCTTCGCAAAGAGCTAGATCGGAGGCACCCTTTAGGTCCTAGTCAAGTATCAGGAAGAACTGAGTAGATTCAAGTTAAGGAAATGTACAAGTGGTAGCTAGGGCTTATATACGTAGACAGAAGTGCACGGACCAGTCCAAGAGGCATTTGTAGAAGTACAGGAAAAGGAAGTCAGAGATAAGGAAAGTCCTCATGGTCAACATGAGGTGCGCTAGAAGTGCGACAGGGATCAAGAAGTATAGTACATGTGTAGTCCTGCAGGTGATGATGGGAAAATGATGGGGTCACTGTAACATTACCCCCCTGTCAATGTCTGAGGTCTCCGACTTCAATCATAATTCTGGTAAAGCTCCGGGTCGAGATCAGTGTCTCTAGCGAATTGACCTCCATACTCGTCTGCCTCATTGTCTCTCTCGTTTTCCCATTGCCTGAGTTGATAATGAAAGGTGTGGGTGCCGGGTTTGGTGGTGATGATATGTTTTCCCTTAAGATCTGGGCAGTTAGAAGAGAGGTGGCGGGGTTCGTGCTTGTTGCAGACATGGCAGAAGTACTTGGGACATTTTATCTGGCGATGGCCTTCTTCGTTGCAATAACGACAGGTGATGGTGGAGTAATCTACACCGTTGCGATCGCGGAAGGTTTCTTCAGATAGAGCTCGGATGGAGTTGGAGATATATTCTTTATCTTCAACAAAGGGAGGAGCGGGATTGATAGGACGTGAGAGTCCGACGCAGAAGGAAATGGTTTCTCTCTTTTTCTGGTGATTGCGGCGAGGGGACCCCAAGGAGCAGACAGCAAGTTGGGAGAGAGGTGGGGTCGGAGGACGTGGTTGAGCAGGAATAGGGGTATCATCTTCTGAAGAGGAGGGGGAAGCAGGTATGGTCTGCTCAATGGGTTCTGGGGAAAGACAAATAGAATAGGAGGATGAACATAGGTGTTACGCACTCAAATAGATCTGTTATGCGGAGCCCTAAGAGGGGCGTCGTCCGCTAACGTTCGTGACGTAACCGGAAGGGTCCGGTGTAGCGACTGAGACTGGCGACGTCGAGTCGGCAGATATCAGAGGCGCGCGTGTCACGTGACTTCTAAGACGGATGTCTTCAAAGTCACTGACATTCTCAAAGTAAGGACAGTCTTGTCCGAACGATGAGTAGTCGATCGAGGTAGACTTAGGCGCGATGAGCACCTAAGAAAAGATACTAGAGACTGAAGCTGAGGGGGCTTCAGAGGGAAGTATGTTCGAGGGAAGATTGAGTAGATTCAAGTTAGGGAATCTAGTACAGAGTGACCGACTACTTATACTAAGTGGAAAGGGTTAAGGGCAAGGCTACCGTACTGTAGGTAAGGGCAAAGGGGAAACGGAAAGGGTATAGGTACGCTGGTAGCAGAGCCTGATTAGTGATGTGAGGTCGAATGCGGAATGAGACCGAGAAACGTTGGAACGAGCCAACGGTAAATGATACAATGCGCAGCACGCATGAGTCAGAGGAAAGATAAGACAAGATAAGGAAAGCCACATTGGTGGCACGAGTCAGAACGAGTCATAGCCCGAAGGCACGTGCGCACGTTGGTGCGATAGGAGGGGGATGAGGGATGGGAACGGTCCCGAGGATCCGGTCAATGGATAGTCGGTAGAGAAGTACGAGCCGGAGGCATACGAGGGCGAGGACGAAGGGGAAAAATGATAGGGGGGCCATGTAGCTGATGTTACTTGTAACATTACCCCCGTTTCAAGGTAGAGTTCCATGAACTCTTTAATCGTCGTCCAAGGGAACGTAGTCGTCCTGGTTGTTATACCACTCGGGGTCGGAGTCGAGGTCTTCGAGCCAGGAGGCGGCTTCGATTGCGTTCTCTTCGCATTCTTGCTCAAGGCGAGCAGCGTCCTGGTCATACGCAGCTTCGAGCTGGCGCATGTCTCTGTAGAACCGGTCGGAAGAGATTCCACGGCGAAGGATCTTTCTGCCGTCGAGTCGAGGGCAGAAGGGAGTGAGGTGTTTTGGGGCAAATTGCCCATAAATGCGGCAGAAGTATTGCACGCAGTGTTTCTGTTTGTGTCCAAAGACACGGCACTGGCGGCAGACAACGTTACTGCGGTAGACCTGGGTGGTCTCAGCGGCATCACGACGTGCGTCGTTGATGGCGTCTTCCTGGGCTTCCTCGCGAGGATAGTGCCTAGTGAAGTTCTGGGTGCGCGGGCGATGCGCATGGGAGAGGGGTAGTCCTAGGGACAGGATGGATCGTGCACGAGCATGGTGATTTCGGCATTGCGGAGTGGGAAGAGGTTCCGGAGAACCAATAGAGAGGTGTGGGACCACTTCAGTAGGTACCCAATCGTCGGGGTTGAGAACAGGTGGTTCGGGAGGGCATTCATCCAACTCTGGGATGATGATAGAGATGGTGTTGACATCGAGGATGGGGGAGGGGTTACGTGGAGCGTAGAGCTCGCGTTCGTATTCGTTATAGAGATGGTTGATCTCGGGGTTGGTCAACTGGGTGACATTGGGGATATGCTCTGGTGATTCAGAGCAGGGTAGTTGGGGAAGGAAGGGGGTCGGAGCTCTGTCATAGACAGCATGCTCGACGACTGCAAACGGGTCGGGAGGGGGATTAAATGCCCGCTCCTCCTCGATGGCCATGACAGCGGCATGGAAGTTCCTGAGCTCGAACAGATTTAGCAAGGCTCGCTTGATCTTGCCTTGGTTATATCTGGTCGAGACGGTGGATAGGGAAGTTTCCCTAGCCAAGTCGATCCTGGCGATATTGCCAGTGAGGGCATCGGTGGCCCTGAAGGCCTGGACGAGGTTCATGGTTATGTTGTCGTTGGTGTGGTTGAGATAGTTGTCGAGTCGAAGTGCATACTGGGGATCGCAGATGACTGCTTCCCAGTAGGCCCGCTGCCTATCTTGGACAACTGAGCGAAGGGATGGTCATCGGAAGACGGTGTATCCCGGGGGGGAGGGCCTATCATGGCCAAGCGTTGGCTGGCTCGTCAGGTCGCGGTCGGAGGCAGACGCATGAGAGGTAGCGGATCGGTGCGAGGAAACAGACGACGCTGAGACCGACATAGTGAAGCGTCTTTCCTTGGGTAGTGGCGTAGGTGGGGTATTGGGTAACGGGTCTCTGTTTGTCGATGGGTTTGGGTTTTGTGGGGCGGTGGCGATTGCGGATTCGTTGGCGATGGAAGGTTTTGGTGTCGGTGTGGATGGGTTCGTCGGTGGGATCAGCCCTTGTGTAGTGAGGGCGGTAGGAGAAGTTGCAGTGGCGTTTGTTGATCAACATGAGATGGCGATTGAAGCGATCTTGAGTCGCTTCTTATACGCCTTCAGGAGCTCCGCTGCGGACTTCAATTCTGTTTCGGGGAGCCACGTTCGTTCGGAGGCAGGATAGCCAACCCAAGACACGAGGTACCGGCGACGCGATCCGGTACCCTTGTGTTGGAGGATAGCTTCCACTTCGTAGTGTCCCTCTCCATCGATAAGATCAGGAGGAGGTTCGGTGAAATTCGGTCCATGCACGTCTGTCTCCTGATAGGAGGAAAGTTCCGAGGCATGGAACGTGGGGTGGATATGCCAGCTGGCAGGCAGCTTTAGCTGGAACGTGATGGGGGAGAGGACCTTCTGGATTGGGAAGGGTCCATATCATTTCGGGGCAAGTTTCCTAGAAGGGAATCCGGTGATTAGGTTCGTGGCGGATAGCCATACCTTATCACCAACGTTCCATGGCTTGTAATGCTGGCCATAGGAACGATCAGCCATGCGTTGCTGCGTGAGGCTGTGGCATGCAAGGGCTTCTTCACGGATCTTGGCGAGTGACTTGACTCAGTCTTCGGTGGTTGGTAGGGTAGAGTCGGGGAAGAGATGGGGGATGCCTCGTGGTTCGTAGCCCATCATGAGGTAGAAGGGAGAGGCATTTCTGGCAGAGTGTCGTTGGGAGTTATGAACGAATTCGGCCATAGGCAAGTGCTTTGCCCATTCGGAGGGGGTCGTCCGGCAGTAGATCCGGAGGTAGGTTTCGAGCTCTTGGTTGAGCCGTTCGGTCTGGCCATCTGTCTGAGGGTGGTAGGCAGTGGAAAGTGCGACTTGGTAGTTGAGGAGTCGTCCTAGCTCTTTTGCTAGCTTCGAGGCGAATTGGGGGCCTCGGTCTGAGATGATCTTGTCATAGAGTCCGAAGCGCATGAACACTTTCTTGAAGAAAAGTTCGGCTACTCCTTCCGCTGTGATGGTTTTTCTGCAAGGGCAGAGAATTACCCCCTTCGTAAGCCCATGGTCTACCACGACCATGACAGAATCGTAGCCGGCGCTCTCGGGGAGGTCGGTGATTAAATCAACCGAAACCTGAGCGAAGGGCCGAGGAGGGTATCGGGGTGAGGGGAGGTGACGTGGGGTGGGTGTTAACCTTCATCTGCTGGCACATGGCGCAGCCATCGACATATTTCCTAATGAAGGAGCCCATTCCGGGCCACCAGTAGGATTTCTTGACGTTCCATTCGGTACCGGAACGCCCGGGGTGCCCGGCGGTTGGGTGATCGTGATGTAGAGACAACACGTGATGCCGGAGGTCGGGGGGAACGTAGGCACGAGCCCTATAGAAGAGAACACCATCGGTGAACCTCCAATCGGAAAGTGCAGACTTCATAGGGGATGCGCACACCCTGGAGAGAGCGTCCAAGGCTGTTTTCACAGTCTGGTCGGAGGGGTCGTCAGAGAGTCGTTGGAACTCGTCTGCGAGTTCAGCGTCAATTAGACGGGTGAACAGGGTGTCGGGGAGGAGGATACGATCCTCGTTATCCTGACCAGCTATAGCGTGGTCCGGACGTCGGGATAAGGCATCCGGTGCAGCGAGCTTTGTTCCAGGAATGTAGTGAAGTTCCAGATCAAAGTTGGTGAGCGTGAGGTGCCACCGGGCCTGTCGTCGGGTGAGTCGTTGTGCGGAGCGGAAATAGATCAGGTTCTTGTGATCCGTGAAGACAATGACCGGGTGAGGATTTCCTTCGAGGAAGTGCCTCCAAGCCTGAAGGGCTCGGATGATGGCAAGGAGTTCCCGGTCGTAGATCTCGTAGTTCCGTTCGGCCGCGTTGAGGGACTGGGAGAGATAGCCGCAGGGGTGGTAATCCCCATTGCTATCTGTCTGAAGTAGGACTGCTCCAGTCGCGAAGAGCGAGGCGTCAGTTGCAAGTGCAAATTGTCGCGAGGAGTCGGGGTTCCGCAGAACCGGTTCAGTGGTGAAAAGCTTCTTCAGATGCTGGAATGAAGCTTCAGTGGAGTCGGACCAAGAGAAGGGGATCTCCTTCTTGGTTAGGTCTAGGAGAGGGCGTGCGATGTCGGAGTAGTGGGGAATGAAATGACGGTAGAAGTTGCAGAATCCGAGGAAGGACCGCACGTCCTTGACCGAAGAGGGTTGTTGCCATTCGCTGATGCCTTTCAGCTTGGCAGTGTCCATAGCGACCTGTCCGGGTCGAATGATCATACCGAGGTACTCGACTTCTTGAGTGTTGAAAGTACATTTCTCGGGTTTGAGGAAGAGAGACTCTTTGCGGAGTTTCTCCAACACTCGGCGGGTCCTCTGCCGGTGTTCGTCCAGGTTATCTGAAAAGATCAGGATGTCGTCCATATAGACGATTAACCATCCTTCATTCAGTTCTTCTGAAAACGTCTGGTTCATGTAAGCTTGGAAGGTGGCGGGTGAATTGCACAATCCAAAAAACATTACCTTGGGCTCAAAGAGCCTGTATGAGGTGGAGAACGCAGCTTTCCACCTGTCATCGGGATGAATGAGGATATTGTTGTATCCTGAGCGTACGTCGACCTTTGTGAACCATTGTGCCTTGTTGAGTTTCGCAAGCAAGGGTGGTATCAAAGGGAGTGGGTATGCGTTCTTGATCGTCCATTCGTTGATGTATCGGTAGTCCTGGCAGGGGCGGAGAGACCCGTCCTTCTTGCCGACAAAGAAGAATCCAGCAGCTTGAGGAGACTTCGAGGGTTGGATGAAATCTTTGGCAAGGTGTTCATCCAAAAATGCTTTGACAGCGTCGGTTTCCTTTGGTGAGAGTGGGTAGGCTCGAGAAGACTTCGGAATGAAGCCTTCCTTCGTTTCGATCTTGTGGTCTACTCCCGGTCGTGAGGGGGGGAGTTTGTTCAGACCGTCCTTTGCAAAGATGTCAGCAAAATCATGAAGATAGGAAGGTACCAGTTCTTCAAATGATTTCTTCTTCTTCTCCTGCGCGTCCTCCATAGCAAATTCTTGAGCTTTGTTGGAGGTCTTCGTGTAGTCCTGCTGAGAAGCGAGGATCCAGAGGTTCCGGAGGGGTTTTGCTCGTCTGCGGAGAGCCTTCCGGATTTCTTTCTTCGAGGTCCCATCCTTGGTGAGTGGAGTGTCGAAAGAGATGTTCTCGATGATCCGGACGGATGTTCTGTCCGAAGCATATTCCACTAGAACTTCATCGTCAGTGAGGGGATAAGTGGAGATCTCCTCAACTTTATCTGCGAGATGGGTCTGTCCGACCCAGACATCGTCCATAGTGTTGAAGTCGGTGTCTTCGAAGGGCACGATGATTGGCGCCGTCTTCTTCTTGTTACACTTCTTGCGTTTCTTGATTTCTTCGAGGCAATGTTGAGTGCCTTCGGGGAGTCGCTTGAGGGGCGAAAAGTCCTCGTCGTCGAGTTCTTCTAGGACAGCCTTTTCTCCATGAAAGAGATATGGCTTGGCCTTGCTTTCTTGCCGGGAGGCGTTGAGTTCCCTCTCCACCTCCTTTGACCTATTGGTCGCAGGCAGGGAGATCGTGTTGGCCTTCCAGTCGATATTGGGCATCATGGCACTAAGCCAAGGTTTTCCAAAAAGTAGATCATCATGCTTGGAAAGTTTCGTTATGTTGAACTTTCCATACATAAGTCTCCGATCGAGACGAATGAATAGCATGCAGTATTGGGTCACCTGTCCTGCCGAGGACGGGCTTCCGTCTACTGTGGTGATCCGGAAGGGTTTCTTGAGTAGGTGGGTCCGGATCCCATTTCGCTTGACGAAGTCATAGCTAATGAAGGTCCCACCTGCCCCTGAGTCGATGATGGCGGTCGACTGAACGGTTTTGGCACTGCAAGAAGAGAAAAGTGTCACCGGGACACGAAACTCGTTGGTTTTACCAACAGCTTTAGTATACAATGCGCAGATAGAGGGAATTGACCGTTCGACAAGCCCTCTCTTTAAAAATCCTTTCTTTTGACAAGGTTGACTTCCATGTCTTCCTCGTCAGAAGACTCGTCAAGCTGGCGGACGCCAGACTTGCTTGGCTTCTTGCCTTTGTCTTCTTCGTCGTTCTTGTCTCCTCGGTGCACCTTCGGGTGGAACCGGGAGTCGTTCGCTCGATGGCCTTTCTCCTTGCATTTGAAGCAAAGGCCTTTATCGAAGCACTTCTGTCGTTCCTCGGGCGTGAGGGAACGATCGACGTCCATAGCGTCAGGATCGCGTTGGCGGACCTGAGGCTTTGGGACGTGCCGGTGGCCGGAAGGGCGTACCGATCTGTTGTTGGGCACAACTGCTCTTGATCGCTTGTAGTTGGCTTCCAACTGTGTCGCGGCAGTGTACCACTTGTCGATGGTGGTGGGGACGACCTCCTTCGTGTAGATGGCGGCTCGAAGTCCTGGTTTCAACCCTCGTTCGAAGAAGTGAATGAGGGCGACGTCCTGCTTGAGACTAGCAGTGGACGACAGGGTCTTGAACGTCGCGATGTAGGGCATCACGTCGCCGGTTTGGCTCAAACCATGAAGCTTGGTCAGAGCCTCAGTCATCCGGTCGATCGGATGGAAGGATTCGATGAAAGCCTTCTTGAAGTCCTTCCAGCTACCGAAGTCGACGGCAGGTTTGTCGAAGGCTGTTCGGTAGAAGGTGTCGGCCCAGACGCGGGCGTCTCCATCGTTCATATACTGGAGTGCAACAGCGACCTTGGTTTGGTCGGAGCTGTAGATCGTCGAGTTGATGAGGAAGTATGTCTCCACCGAGTACATCCAGTGCTCGGCATCATCGATGCTTCCATCATAGTTCTGTGGTACTCCAGCCTTTAGTTCAGGCCTGGATACGACCACTGTCGGTTGTTGGGTGGGGCCTCCGGACATTCTTGTTCCAGGGTTCGAGTTGAGGTTGCCGTACGGTTGTTCGTCGGGAAACTCGTCGGAGGACGTGTGGTCTTCTTCCGATTCTTCTTCTTCGGAGTCCGGAGTGTTGGGATCGCGTTCCCAAGGGTACTTCGGGGTCCAGGTAGTCGTGGTGTCTGTCGGTTAATGGCCGTGCGGATGGCAGGGCGCAAAAAGGGGAAACTTGAATCTTTTGTTACGTACTCAAATAGATCTGTTATGCGGAGCCCTAAGAGGGGCGTCGTCCGCTAACGTTCGTGACGTAACCGGAAGGGTCCGGTGTAGCGACTGAGACTGGCGACGTCGAGTCGGCAGATATCAGAGGCGCGCGTGTCACGTGACTTCTAAGACGGATGTCTTCAAAGTCACTGACATTCTCAAAGTAAGGACAGTCTTGTCCGAACGATGAGGTGGTCGATCGAGGTAGACTTAGGCGCGAAGAGCACCTAAGAAAAGATACTAGAGACTGAAGCTGAGGGGGCTTCAGAGGGAAGTATGTTCGAGGGAAGATTGAGTAGATTCAAGTTAGGGAATCTAGTACAGAGTGACCGACTACTTATACTAAGTGGAAAGGGTTAAGGGCAAGGCTACCGTACTGTAGGTAAGGTCAAAGGGGAAACGGAAAGGGTATAGGTACGATGGTGGCAGAGCCTGATTAGTGATGTAAGGTCGAATGCGGAATGAGACCGAGAAACATTGGAACGAGCCAACGGTAAATGATACAATGTGCAGCATGCACGAGTCAAAGGAAAGATAAGACAAGATAAGGAAAGCCACATTGGTGGCACGAGTCAGAACGAGTCATAGCCCGAAGGCACGTGCGCACGTTGGTGCGATAGGAGGGGGATGAGGGATGGGAACGGTCCCGAGGATCCGGTCAACGGATAGTCGGTAGAGAAGTACGAGCCGGAGGCATACAAGGGTGAGGACGAAGGGGAAAAATGATAGGGGGGCCATGTAGCCGATGTTACTTGTAACAATAGGTAGTCATCTGGCTTAGGGAAGTCAGGAAGAGCCATGGCGGACTCGATTCCTTTATCCATTAGGCGGCGGAGGACAAGGTTTTTGACCTTGACTTGCTGGGTGATGACGAGTCTGGCTTTGTCATCAATCATCATGGAGTTGGTATAGGCGATAGTAAGGTCTGCAGCGCGGAAAGTGGTCATTTGTGCAAGCGCATCGAGGTCATCAGAGAAAAATGATTCGAAAGGGAGGATACAGTATCGAGAAAGAAGAGTGGCTTCAACAAGAGCTTGTCTCTCACAGAGGGCAAGGTCAGAGCGATGGATGTCAAGAGAGGAGGCGGAGGAGGAAGATGATTTCTTGGAGGAAGGCATATTGCTTGTGCGTGGTCAGATGAGGAGTCTAGCGAGTCTGAGGCGGTCTTTATAGGTTTTCAGAATTTCTTGGGCATTGGCAAGCTCCTTTTTGGAAAGCCATGAGTTTTCGGAGCTAGGGTACCCTTTCCATGACACAAGGAAGTGGCATTTTCCTTTTACGTTTCCCTTACGGGCGAGAACGGCTTCTATTTCGTATTCTTCCTGCCCATTAACAAGGTCAGGGGGAGGTTCAGGGTAGTTTGGTCCGTGGATTTCTGTTTCATGATAGGAGGATAACTCGGAGGCGTGGAAGACAGGGTGTGATTTCCAGGAGAGAGGGAGTCGGATCTTGAATGTGATAGGGGAAAGGACTTTCTCTACTTCAAAGGGTCCATATCGCTTAGGGGCGAGCTTCTTGGAAGGAAGGTGTGTGATGAGGTGCGCAGCAGAGAGCCAAACCTTGTCTTTAGGTTTCCAGGGTACAAACTTCTTTCCATATGTCCGATCAGCCATGCGTTGCATTGCAAGGTTGTGGGAGGATAAGGCTTCTTCTCAGATCTTCTGGAGGTGTTTTATTCGTTCTTCTGCTGCAGGGATGGATGATTCAGGGAAAGCGTAGGGGATTCCTTGGGGTTCATAGCCCATCATGAGGTAGAAAGGGGAGGCGTTGTGAGGTTCGGGTTTTCGGTGATTGTGGACAAATTCAGCCATAGGGAGGTGCTTGACCCATTCAGAAGGTGTGGATCGGCAATAGATGTGGAGATAGGTTTCGAGTTCCTGGTTCAGGCGTTCAGTTTGCCCGTCAGTCTGGGGGTGATAGGCAGTGGAGAGGGCGACTTCGTAGTCGAGGAGTCTTCCAAGTTCTTTTGCAAGTTTGGAAGCGAATTGGGGACCTCTATCAGAAATAATCTTGTCATAGAGGCCAAAGCATAGGAAGACTTTCTTGAAGAAGAGTTGAGCAACTCCTTCAGCAGTCATGGTTTTCTTGCATGGACAGAGAATTACCCCCTTCATAAGGCCATGGTCTACCATGACCATAACAGAATCATAGCCTCCTGACTCAGGGAGATCAGTGATCAGGTCTATGGAGATCTGCGAGAAGGGGCGAAGCGCAGTGGAGGGAATAGGGTTCAGGGGAGGAGAGGAGGGGTGCGTGAGCAGTGGATGCCTTGAGGTCAGCCAAGGAAGATTGAACTTGAGTAGACATTTGGATTGAGTTGACAGATGTGAGAATGTTGAAAGCAGGGTGAAATCTGTTATCACTAGAATGAAGTTTCAAAGAAACAATACAATTGAAGGATGATGTTGAAAATCATTCATTGTTTGTGTTTGTTTGGTCATGGTTCAACTTTTGGCAATCGCCGGCCATCTGTTGAACTTCGACATTATCAGTTATCAATCAGTTCATCAGTTCATCAGCTCATCAGATATCATGAGTTCTCAACCTGGGGTCAGATTTCATGACCCTCCGGTCACTGAATTCACTTCAATGGATGTGGATGAGTCCTCCCAGTCCCGGATGTCCCTTGGTATGTTTTGTTTTTTCTGATTTCAGTCAATTGATCTGACATGGTTTAGATCCATTAGATGATATATACCTTGGGCTAGATGATGAGTTAGACTCTGATTCTGGGTTGTCCGGTGGTTTGGATGTGTTGAATATGATTCCCGGTATGTTTTCCAATTCAAATGTACATATTCCACATGTGCAAATTCATCACATACTTCCAGATCCCTCATATCCGGCTCTGGCGGATGGACTGGCCCTTTACGATGACCCGGACTTGTATCTTGGTCCAGAGGATACCTTGATTTTGTCTGATGATGCTCCAGTTGTACCCAATTTTCCTATGGCTGGTGAGGTCATTCTTTCTATTTCATGTTCACCTTTCATGGCATTTCCCCAGTGAATGAATCGACTCCGGAGCCTCATCCAGCCACTCTGGTTGTACCAGAGGCACCCATACCTTGTAGGTATAGTCATATCATTTCATGTTCTTTACTCATGTTATTTCCCAAGCTAATTCAGAAACTGCCGAACATCAATCGCCTGAGCCAGAACTCAATAATGAAGCACTGCGTGCTATTGTTCAGGAGTTCATGCCAATCAGATCTTATGATCAAGCTGAAAGTAAGTATGCAACATTTGATTATTTATCTCTGCTAATATCCTGCAAGTTCAATCAATTGTAGATCGCCTGGGTGATTACCAACAGTGTCATGGAGATCTTCCTGCCCCTACAGTAGCACAAATTCTTGAGGCTGAGGCTGACAGACCATTCAGGATGGCATGGGCTGAAACATGTGACAAGCTGCAGAAAGCAGATTCTGACCTCCGGAGGATGCAAAGGGTAAGGGAGTCAACCTCTGAAATGCTGAAGGTATTAGATACCCTCATTGAGGCCTTTGAGGACTCAAGTAACATGTAAATATTGATCAATGTCTGATAGTAGACACATTGCAGTATACTTTACCTGCTAAGTACTTAATACTTGGTACTTGTATACTGTACCTACTCAGTAGGTAGTCCTTGGTACTTGTATACTCTACCTACCCAGTACTCGCTGCCCGGTTTTCGGTGCTCGGTACTTGGTGCTCGGTACTCAGTACTCGGTGTTCAGTGCTCGGTACTCGGGCCTTGGTACTCGGTACTTGGTGCCCGGTGTTCAGGGTTCAGTACTCGGGGTTCAGTACTCGGGCCTTGGTACTCGAGATTTGGGATTTGGGATTTACAATTAGGTCGTTAGTACTTTGACATATATATAATAGCACATATGACATTACACATGAGGGCAGGAACATATATGTACATTAAGTGCGTCCCCATGCTCTGGTTACTCTAGGTGTACTGTCTACTGGCATTTGCAACTTACTCTGAGTCGTCCTCGTGGATGGTTCAACAGTGACTTGAGTACCCCGCCTCCTTTTCTGTGCCGGTAGCATGATACTCTCTTCCATTTCAACATCATCTCTAACCTTGCCTGTTGCGTCTTCAGTTAACCCAGCAAGGAGGTCTCCCATTCATGATGTCAGTAATGCACCTTTTTTGGCCGGCTTGGCCGGGTGAGGCTTTGGAATTGCACATGGGACTGCCGGCCCTCTGGGTGTAGGACCTCCCGTCCTGTGTTTCTTCAGCGGAGGTCTCCCATCAGCTAGGTCATCATCCACATCATGCTCCATATGATGAGTAGCACTCTCCTTATCACTCTCGGCTTCTGTCGATGACTCCCGAGGCCTTCAGATGGTAACCCTCTGCTGCCTTCTCACTATATGAGTCTGAGGAGAGGGCGAGTTGCCAGATATGACAGATGGTATCATGTCCCCATCTTTGTTCTTCCATGCTTTGAACAGAAATGTGGGACCTTCACCTGTTTCCTGCCGAGCACGCCAGAAATGGAGCAAGGTAGTGGTGTACCAAATTTGCAGCTTCGAAGATTCCTTCAAGTCAACATCCGCTGGAAGAAATGTCTGGGCCATGAAGTCATCCTGACTTTGTACAATGGCACTCCATGGCACAACCACCTTGTCCTTCCCGGAGCATATCCCTTTGTCCATGCATTGAACAATTTGTCAGGTGATGTGACGACAAACTCACGATAGTGCGATGTAAGAAAGGCCCTCACTATGGCCTTCTTCTCCTCAAGTTTGGTGTCGGTGATGTCTGGAAGGAGTGGCATACCCTCCCCATCCATTTCGAGTTCAAAGGCTGGTTTTCGAATTTGTTTTTGACCTCCCTTGACCTGACGTCCTCCATCTTGTGCCCCAGCACCTATCATCGTGATGCTCAACATGTTCAATCTGGTATACATGGTTCAAACACTCACTGAACTGTTCCTGCACATACTCCTGCCACACTGGCTCAATGTCCTCCCAGTCCTTCGTCTTCATGAAGCTGTCCCCATCTCCTAAGGCCTCATTATCATCATGCCTGCATGAATATTTTGAGACGAAAGATCTCTGTCAATGGATAAATGTACTCACATCCCGAACAGCACCTCGCCCTTTTCATTCTTCCAAGCTGACATCACAAACACTCTCATCCCACATTGCCTCCACATCTCATTTGAAAAGTGCTCCATATATGCCGGACCCTTCTTACGAGCCACTTGTGCTTGTATCTCCGGAGGCGGACAGTTGTTGGACCACTCTTCAGCTGTTTCTTTCACCTTCTCCAACTCATCATTGTCCAATTCAGCCATGACTCTCTTCACCGCCGCCTGATAATGTTTGAACATACCAGGATCTCCTGGCTTTACCCTGGACTCGTCCTCAATCCTCTTCAGCACCTCTTCGCATTTTTGCTGGTAGACCACCATCCTGGGTGTCCATTTCCTCCCATACTTGATCATGTCCTTCCTTTCCTTCTTTTTCTTGTTGTTGAACAACCAAGTCTTGTACACCTAAGAGTTGATGAAAGAATGTGATGTTGAAAATTTAGTTTTTCCACACAACAAAGAAGCCTCACCTGCTTCCTCTTTTTCCATTGTTTTTGGTCCAACTTAGGAGCAAACAACCTGGCCACCCTTGCTATGGCAGTGAAAATCGCTCACTTCTCACTCCTTTTGGCAGCAGTCCACTCAGGAAGGTAGTTCTTCAACTCCAAAATCTCCTTGTTCGTGAGCTTCTGAGACTGTGGTTGACGCATCCTGTGTCTTCCAGAAGTCGTGTTGGTGGAATGACCTGTTTTTGCCATAGTGAATCAGAATGCAGAAATGGCTAAGGATTTGCAAGATGGAAGTATTAATGAATTGTGCGAAGTTGAACTTCGAGCAAAGCCTAATGATAGGTTAATCGGCCCATATTGGACCTGAAGCCATTAATGGAAATGAATTTGTAATGCACCAACAAGACTGCACCACATCATATTTCAATAACAATTCATTACACCTGAGCTGATGCCTTGCTTGCAACATTAATAAATAAGATGAAGATAGGTAGATGCACCCCAGTGCAAAAATCTTACAGGGTGGAAGCAAGGGGCAGTAAAGGTAGGAAGACTTGGGTCAAGGTCCCACTTGCAAGCACAAGGCGACATGCCTACAGGTACATGCCTAACTCTCCCCCAGAATCACCAACAATTCAGCCTGTTGAGGCACCACCTCCTTGGGAAGACTTTCCTGACAATACTTACGAGCAGGATCAAGGCTCATTTGAGCCTTTGCAACTCCCAAAAACCATGGCAAGTTCATGTACAATGTTGGAGTGTCATTCAAACTATGGCTAGGCATTCAAAAATACAGAGTCAAAATGACTATCTCAGGCAATGGCTGCCAAGGCAGGAATCATATCTACATCACCTCCTCAATCGAGAAGCTCCACCAGAAGACAGAAGATGCATCATCTGCCAACAGGATGGGGTGTACAAATGTCAAGATTGTCTTGGTGAGCCACTCTATTGCATGGGCTGTTGTAGGAGTCAACATCATAGCAATCCTTTTCACTGGATCAGTCAATGGAATGGGCGATTCTTCGAGTGGATTTGTCTAGCTCATGTGGGACTCATTATATACCTTGGCCATGATGGCAAACAATGTCTGGCGGTCACCAATTGGTGGAATTTGTTTGAAGAAGATGAACCCGAAGACCTGCTCGAGCCTGAAGATCTGCCATTTGTGTCCAGACCCGAGTTCCAGCCAAAGGAAAACACCATGGTCATTGTCGACAAGTCCAGAGTTCATTGCCTGGAGGTTCGATGCTGTGAATGTCTGAATGCCATGAGTCCGGACATTCAAATGTTTCGACACAGATTTTTCCCTGCATCTTTCAACAGGCCAAAGACTGTGTTCACCTTCAGAGTGCTCAATGATTTTCTACTGGACAGCCTTGAATGCGGCACCTCGGCGATGAACTATTACAGCAAGCTCCGGCGAATGACCTCCAGCATGTTTCCACACCTTGTTCCAGTAATGCCTTACCCTCTTCATCTACTGGACATCATATTGAAAAAGCACATTGCAAGGACCGATACAGAGAGCTCATGAGGGTCACTCGACAGTGGAGGCAGTTGAAGACAATGAAATGACATGGCTTTGGCCATCGTTCTGATAACCTGAGCACAGGAGAACTTGCATTATTTTGCCCAGCATGTCCTCAGCCTGGGATTAATGTGCTGTTGTCAGAGGATGAATCTCTTGATGAGTGAGTCCTATTCTCAACCACTGTGGCCTCCATAATAATACTAGTGATCCAAGCTGGAAATACACCCGGTCATTTGTGATGGAGGAAAATTTCAAAGCTGAACATCTGCATCCCATTAAGCCATTCGATGAAGTTTGGCTGTCCGATGGGCTTGGATTCATGGTAGGAAAGGACAGGTATAAAATGCATCTGGCAGAGGCTGCTGACACAGTGGAAAAATCAAGCTGCAACAATCACCGGGCAGTAAATCAAGCTAATGCTGCTCAGCACAAGCTGGAGTCCACCGGTATCGGGGGAGTTGCCTGTGCCAGACACGGTTGCTTTGTCCCTCACTCCATGGTGGATTTTCAGAAAGGCGAAAGGCAAGCCACATCCACCATTCCCCATTCACGAGTTAACCATGGGTCACTTGCAGACAAATGAACATGGACTACGCCCTTTGTGAGGCTTCCCGGCACAACATGGAAGGCATCACCAGGGCTGTCACCTTCTATGATATTAATTGTCAATACAACAAATACTTTCGGGTTCGGGTGGATCAAAGTCGATTTCTAGAAATGGCACCACAACTAACCATCATTCCTGGAATTGGGTTGTGGCATGTTCATGGTCATCAGGACAGCTGCTATGTCCGATATGCTTCTAACTTTATTGAAGGCATTGGTCAGATCGATGGAGAGATCATGGAGACGCTATGGGCATGGCTCAATCTGATCTCCCCTGCTGCTCGGGGAATGTCATCTCCCCATCTAAAGGAATGCCTTGATTATCAGATGAATGACTCCAATTTCTGCAAGATGATTCACATGAAAAGGACTCTATGCCAGAAATACAAACTGGTGAGGAATGGCATCTCGGAAAGTGGAAAGGCATTTGACAGACTCAATGAAGCAGCACCCTCACATTTGAAGACAGAATGGTTAGCCAGGGAGAGGATAGCTCAGTCAAGCAGATTGAATGATCCTTCAGCCATGGATAAATATGAGATCAATATCAAAAAGGGTATGTTGAGCTCCATTGTCTCCATCGAGGTCTGAATTAATATTGCACTCAGCACCTAGCAAAAAGGAGATCGAGCTTAGATTATTAGAGGAGGGCAACACCTGCAATGCAGCACCCTCTTGCAGATCTGTGGCAACATGGATATCAACAGGGTTAGCAATTGAAGAGGCTCAGATTGCATTGCTCATTGAGGTCCGAAGGATCGGAAGAAGATCCACTGAGACACAGAGATTAGACATCGCCCGTGAACGGGATTGGCTCCAAGGCCAGATAGATGGATTTGCTCGCTCTGCTCTAACACATCTCGGGGAGGGATTTGATGCAGATGATGAACCTGAGGACTTGGACATAGACATTCTAGATGATCTCGATGATGACCCAGCAGATTTCACAGAGACATCTCATACATGGACAAACTCTCCCGAGCTCACTGTAATCTCATTGCCATCAAACCTGGGGGTTGATAGATGCAGGTGATGCATGGCAGAGGATCTGATTCCTCTGGAGATGTCGCTTCATGAAGGGCGGGCCAATGATGCCCTTCACAATCTCCGCATTTACCTTTGCAACAAGGCCATCCTGTTCCAAACAACCATTAGGCAGGCCAAATCCCAGGCCCTGAAAACTCAAGCTTGGTCCCAGGTGACATCGGTGCAGCAGGCAGTCTCCCTCCATGCCAGCATATATACAAAGACAAGGAAGCAAATGATGAAACTTGAGCCGGGGCAAGACCAGCTTCAGAAATACAAACCCCTGCTTTGCGAGCAACTCAAAATCAGCACTGTAGTGGGCGACCCAAATGCCCGAGGTCAACGAAATGAATCTTTGGCTTGGTTTTGGTCTGTTGAAGTCGACCTCGGGGGTCCCAATCAATCGTGGAATGAGGAATGTGAGTTTCTGCTTGCATGTCATATCCAGCGGTTACCTGACTGGACCCATGCCAAGTTTACCGAGTTCATTGGCTGATGGCAAAGGCACTACGTAATTGATGGAGAGAAGAAATGCTATTGGTCAAATTGGAGATGGATTGGACATGTAAGTTCTTTTTGTGGAAAACAACCCAATGGGGCGACCACATGCAGGAATCATTGGAGAAACACCTTCCAGGTCACGGATGCTACACCAGAAGGCAATCCCAAATGTATTCATTGCTCGCACAGGATGTGCAGGCAGCTTTTCAAGACCTACAAAATGTGTTGATAGAGGCTGGAGATGAATGAACATTGTTTTCTCATGAAGTCCCTTTTTCCACATACACAATTGAGGCCCGGGAATTGTCCGGGTCAGCCCATGTCAGAGTTTGAATTTCGTATCCATCCATCAGTGATTCTTATCTTCACATCTTCACCATCTTTCACTTGTATTGCCAGTGCCATAGTCTTGTATTAGCCATGTCTGCAACTCCTGCATCCACTTCTGGCACTCTGAATGCCAGAAGCCATTACCGACCTCTGAAGCTGAGCCTTGCAACTATTTCCTGCACATTGGCAATGGCTGGATCGCATGTCCATGCATGCATCTCTCAATATCAGACAGAAGCTGCCAACAATGGTGTATCTTCTGACCGGATCAAGTATTTTAAAGCTGGGCTGCAATGGGAGATGAATGTATGTTACCACTGCCCTGATGACTTTGTTGGTCAATGCTAAGAATTTGAGCAGACTTTTGTCACACCACTCCTGCAGTACTCCACTTCACAGAATATTGTGTCGGTGGTTCCGGTCCCTGTTGCTTATATCCTTAAGTTGTATCCCATGCTAACCTGGAACACGGTTCCGGACGACGTCTTTTCATTCCACCTCCTTTCATTTCATGATGAGCCAATTGCAGGACATCCATTCTGGATTGTGTTCGCATGTACATGTCCATGGTGGATGGGAAACACCACAATCCCTGATCAACCATGGCAGTGGGATGAAATAATGGCTTCCTGTGTCTCTCACTACCAGTATTGGGCGGTAAGATCTTAGCTGAATTACCTTGATTGATGACTTATCTGTTTCAGCTTAATGTTGAGGATGATGCTTTGGTTCTTCCAGAGAAGTTGAAAAACACTTTGACTCCACCACTTATGGGACTGAGGTTCATTAAAGAATGCATGGAAGCATTGATGGAGGAGCAAGATCAGGGCATCAAAGCCAAGATGGGAGAGGTGAAGATGTACACTGACATGTTAGAGAAATTGAGGAAAGGCAAAGGAGTGTAGTCCCATTCAGTCTTCATTGTATACAAGATGTAACATATTCTATGCATTCAAAAATCTCACATCCGAGTCCCGGACGCCCAGGTCCTGAGTCCCGAATTTCGGAGGTCAGGGTTCAGAGACCCGGAGCTCGGCAACTGTGTTGGGTGTCAGGGTATCCAGAGCATTGGAGATAGCATGTGTCAGTATTTTGCGTTTCATGGTTCATGTTTCGTGGTTATGGAATCGGGCATCAGGGACTCGGTATTGAGAACAGTGTCGAGTCCCAGGTCACGAGCTCTGAGTCCCGAGTGCCAAACCCTGGGTCCCGAGTCCTGAATTTCTGAGGTCAGGGTTCGGTGACCCGGAGCTCGGCAACTGTATTTGGAGCATTGGAGATAGCATTTGTCAGTATTTTCCGTTTCATGGTTCATGTTTCGTGGTTATGGAATCGGGCATCAGGGACTCGGTATTGAGAACAGTGTTGAGTCCCAGGTCATGAGCTCCGAGTCCCGAGTGCCGAACCCTGGGTCCTGAGTCCCGAATTTCGGAGCTCAGCAACTGTTGGGTCTGGGGTTCAGGACTCGGGACTCAGAGCTCATGACCTGGGACTCAACACTGTTCTCAATGCCGAGTCCCTGACACCTGATTCCATAACCACGAAACATGAACCATGAAACGGAAAATACTGACAAATGCTATCTCCAATGCTCCAAATACAGTTGCCAAGCTCCGGGTCGCCGAACCCTGACCTCCAAAATTCGGGACTCGGGACCCAGGGTTCGGCACTCGGGACTCGGAGCTTGTGACCTGGGACTCGACACTGTTCTCAATACCGAGTCCCTGATGCCCGATTCCATAACCACGAAACATGAACCATGAAACGCAAAATACTGACACATGCTATCTCCAATGCTCTGGATACCCTGACACCCAACCCAGTGGCCGAGCTCCGGGTCGCCGAACCCCGACCTCCAAAATTCGGGACTCGGGACCTGGGCTTCCGGGACTTGGTATTCAGAACAGTGTCAAGTCCGGAGTCCACAATGTCAGGGCTCAGGGTTTTGTCAAATGTGTATGGCAATAACAAATGTTAATTCGAGCGTATTTATACATCTTCCCCCAGTCTCAAATATCATGTGCTGAGGTCCGGGTGTCGGGACTCAGTAACCCGGCACTTGGGACTCCCACATGTCAAGTCCTGAGTTCCAATTATTGAATACCGAGGCTTGCATCCAAATTATTCAGTCCCACATATCACTTTGCAAATGCTCAAAATTGAGTATTGAGGTCTGGATAACTATTGGTACATGGTATTCATTTGTTGGAATGTATATAGGTCACAATGCTTGTTCTTTGTTTGATCTTTCACACGCTGTATGGACCATCCACACTAGCCCATCCACATGATGGAACACCAGCGTAAATGTGAACAGCATCCCTCATATACCATGCCCAAGCAATCTGATCCCCTTCCACATCATAAACTCCATGTCTCACAATCCTTCCGGAAAATGCAATCATACAGCCGGAATTGTACTTGAACTCCAGCTGAAGGCTTGGCATTGTCATCCGAGCATTAGAATAGATCCCCACGATGGTGAGAATGTCAAAGCATTCAGCAATGGACATGTGGTCTCGATGATGGGGGGTTTCCCGATTGGAAATGATGGAGAGGGTGTTAAACACGGATGCCCAGTACTGCAGGGCCTCCAGCATCTGTGGCAGATCCTTGCTTACTGCTATATTTCCAAGGTTTGACAAGGTTCTCAATCCTGCCCAGTACTGCTCAGGATGCATGACTCTGAGTGCCGTGGATGCAATGGCTGCTGGCCTTGCAATGGCTTTGAGGATATTCTCGCAGGAAGGTCCCTTCAATGATGCAGATACCTCCGGATCTGACACATTCTTTGGGATTGGTGAGTATGACTGCCGGAATCACCATCCCATCAGATCCTACCTCATGTCCCTGTTGAAACCATGCCGGAGATAGATTGATGCATCCAGGGAGTTGGTCCAACATCTTCCAAACCCCGGTTGAACAATGTTTGATTAGTTCGCCAATTTCCATCAGCCCTTACTTTTTTCGAGGCTTGGAGCAAGCAAATTGGTGGCCTCCCTGATTTCCTTCTGTAGGTTCCATTAATATTCAATATCCATTGAGTAACAATGTATATTACACACCTGGGTGGTGTCGGTCAGGGCGTCTGGGAGGTACCATGCAATGATGGCACCAGATGCATCGACAATTGTGGCAGGTTCGTTGACCAACCTTTTGCCTTCATGGCCAGGAGGACACCTCTCAAGCAACCTCACCTCTCTATGTTCATTATGCCCGGTGTCCTTTGGGGAGATCAATTTGCTATATCTTGCAATATCCATCTGCATCTGAACTGTCATGCAGGAATTTGAATGATAAAACAAATTTTCCGAATCTGCATGAAGACCCACTGGGATTTTTATATGCCTTTATGAGTACATCAGCCAAGTGATTGCACACTGACCTGCACCAAACTGGTTCGGTGCATGGATGACTAATACTCTCCTATGAGCCCTATGCCCTATGAAATCATTTTTCCTGTGATCTGAAGTCAGACTAAGGCTAAGGGAATATTTTTCGCTTTTTTTTCATTTTACGAGATTATACGCGAGTGGACTGAATATTTTTGTACATTTATTTTTGCGATGAGTTTTGCTTAGTCAGCCATGAGGATGACTCAGAAAGATTCTCACACATATCAGGTGACTATGAAAAATATGTTTGCATAAGGTTACCCTGTGGGAAAGCTTACAAATCCTTAAATACGCATCTTACATATGTCATTATGCTACCAATCAATTCATCAGCCACAGATTGCACAAACATATGTACACAATATGTAATCACTTTCTCACTCTTTGTCTGGCTGAGTCATCAAGGGACACCTGACCCATGGGCTATACACAGCTCTTGCTGACTCATCATTATACCAACAAGAGTGATGAATATTTACTTTTTGACTCAAAGATATCGTGTGACTTGGTACTATCACAGTAAAGTTACAACTTTAAGTACGAGAAACTAGTAGTATAGCCATCAATTTGTCTATATAAGGAGCTGTTTCTTGCCCAATAAATGCATGCCCAAGTGCCACTTTTACCCTCTCAGAATAAAATTGTGAGTGAAGTGTGAATCAGCATTCAGCAAGTGTGGTTCAAGGTTGGAGCTCACTGTGCTCAACAACCAGCACAACATATCTGAGCTCACTGTGTTGAACATCTAGCACATACCTTGAGCTCACTGTGTCTGACGACTAGCAAGACTAGTTTTATTTTCCTTTTGTTTCTTCCTTTTGTTTTTCTGTTTTTCTCTGTTTCTTTGTCTCTCTGTGTCTGTGTCTGTGTCTCTCTCTCTGAGATTGTCTCTGTGATTGTTTTTCTTTTATCTGTCTCTCTGGAAATGTGTCTGAGATTTGTGACTGTGAAACTAACATCTCTGTTTCTCTGTTTCACTCTCTCTGTCTCTCAAGTTTGAGTGTGGTGTGTTGGTGACTGTGTGTGCTGACCATCTCTTTTGATCGCTGTCTCTGTGTGTCATGATCGTTGTTGCTAACAGTCTCTGTGAACGTGACTGTGTTGGTGTTTCTGTTGTAGCGGTCTGATTGTGTTGTTGTTCCTTCCTATCAACTTTCTCTCAAGTATCAAAGTTTCAGTCTCATTCTTACCCAGAAGTTTGGTGTTGTCTCTTTTGTCCACTGAAGACTTAGGATAGTCTTGTGGGGAGACTTTAGGTGTTGACAGTGAATTGCTGACCTCAGACATCTGCGTGTTATACTGGGCCAAAGTAGTCATTTGCGAGTTAGGCTTTAGCTATTGAAAAGGGGACTTGGTATTGAAGTCCAAGGCCGCCCGTTCCTGAGTCTGTTTGAATACTCATTGTGAGTTCCTTGGCAGCAGGTTCAATATTAGGCTAAGAGTGCTACGGTAGCTCTGACTAGGTCTGACAGTAGTCTCACCTGTTTTGTTCTTGAGGGGGATTATCATTGTAACTCCGCACAACTTGCTGCACTAAGTTTGTGTACGAATCATTGTTGCTGTGTGAAGTGTTAGGACGAGTGTCTGTTTGTATTGTGTCATCTCTATACTGTTAGAGTGACTGTGTCTCTTGATATTTTTGCTGTTGTTTGGTTGTTGTTGTTGTTGATCGCTGACCAATCCGGTTCTGTTTCTGTTATCATTGTGCTTCATATCCATACTGTTGGATTGACTGTTGACTGTTGATTGTTGACTGCTGACTGTTGTGCAGAGCTATACATTGCTGACTGTACCTTAGGAGCAAAGACAAGCCACCCACGAACGACCACGTTATCAGTCATTGGTATTTGTCTGAATCGCTGACCGTGGAGATATTTGGTTTTATAGGTGTTTATCTATAGATCATCTATCTAAGAAGACAACAACATCACCAGATCAGTGTCTAGGTTGGGGGAAGGTATGACTGGGCCTCCTCCAGTCTTCTCTGCCTTGAATTTCTGTTCAGTATATTCCCCTGCTTCATAAGTCACAGTCAGGGCCCAAGTGCGCCAGATGTTTATGCTATCAGGAGGGGAAGGGGAAGAACCGTTCATGCTGGATGTTAATCTTGGGAAATCAGACGCTGAATGCTGGATGTCCGGACTTTGGTGTTATAGGGGGTGGAGATAGAGAGGATCAGATAAGGGAGCCTGGGATAATTTTGGCTGTCAAAGATGTATTATTATCCATTGCTCAATGAAATACTACCTGATTGGAAGTGTGCTGGTCATCAGATATTCATTTGTCGACTCCCAGGTCCCAGAACTTGGAAGTCGGTACGGTTGACCCATATTTGGGTGGTCGGAATTTGGCGTCTCGTAGGGCAACACAAGCTCTGCACAGCCATGTCAGGAGATCACCTGCTGCTCCGGGAACTCAGTAACTTTGATTTATTACCTCCTCTGAGTATGGTTGACTCACATTTTGGTGGTCGGAACTTGGCTTCTCGTAGGGCAACACAAGCTTCGCACCCCAGATTCCACATTGTGCAAGACAACCTAAGCACCATCAAAGGCCATGTCAAAAGAGCACCTGCTGCTCTCTTCAGAAACATCTCAACTTCGGTTGGCCATTTAACACAGAAAGTATTAACTAAATTATGTGTTGAGTTCTGGGTCCCGGAACTCGGAACTCGGAACTTGGTACAGTTGACTCAAATTCTGGTGGTCAGAACTTGGCTTCTCGTAGGGCAACACAAGCTTCGCACCCCAGATTCCACATTCTGCAAGACAACCTGTGCACCATCAAAAAGTATTAACTAAATTATGCGTTGAGTTCCAGGTCCTGGAACTCGGAACTCAGTACAGTTGACTCAAATTCTGGTGGTCGGAACTTGGCGTCTCGTAAGGCAACACAAGCTTCACACCGCCATGTCAGGAGATCACCTGATGCTCCGGGAACTTGGTAACTTTGATTTATTACCTCCTCTGATTTGGTTGATGTACAACTACCTCAGCTCCATCATGTCTACAATTATGATACACATGGGCCCACTCATCTATATTTTATACCACCCTCAGCCCACCGGTCTAATACAACATCCCATACAACACCCTCGGCCCACCGGTCTAATTAATATGCGTCTGGGCCCACCCGTATAATACAATATTTTATAATACCCTCAGCCCACCGGTGTTAAGACCATGCACAAAGGGTAGGACTGATTCTGAGGGGCTTGGCTTCAGCTCGTGCGCTGCGCCCCTTACCCGAGTATGTGCCCTTAATTTCAGATTGGTGTCCAAGGAAAGTCTGAAGATGTCCGAAGGACATCCGAAGGCGTGGGAAACTTCGGAAGGACTTTCCGGATGGGTGCAAGTAACTTCCGGAAATTACGATGAGGTTTCGTCCTGATACGGATATGTATAATGGCTACTCGGGACTTGTCCTGAGTAGAAGTAAACAGAGGAAGGGCTGCAAGGACAAAGTCCGAAGCAGAATAGGTCCGGAGGACCGTGGGAAAGATCTGGATGAACTTCCGGAAACTACAGAGGATCGGATGAGCGGATGAGCGGAGTATCGGATAAGCAGAGCTCCGGCCTAGGGAGAAACTCCCTAGGCCTGAGATGGATAACAACTAAGTTGGAAGACTAGAACTGATATGAGGACTTAGAGTGAAGACTAGTGCGAGGACTAATATGATATTCAGACTGAGGTACTACAAGACATATACACGAGTTTATATACTAAGAGAAATAACGGAAGGATCAATAAGCAGAGTCTGAGGCTATGTATGAAGCATATGCAAAGGTTAACAAATGTGAGTCGGAAATGAACATAGGTTAATGGATCAGTAAGCATACCGGTAATAGATATAACTGAAACAGCGGAATAGAGGAAATACCGAATAGGCTGTGTATAACGTTATAAGAACAGGAAATGAATTAGGAAGCTTATCTATATCAGATCGGAAGCAGATCTATACATCGGATCGGACCGGACCGGATATGGTCCGGATGAGATGCATGGATATATAAGATGTGGCATTAGGGCAATGGGACAAGGATGAATGATGCAGGCTAGCTGCAAAGGATAAGGGTTCTGGACGTGGACATGCAGATGTGGATGTGCAGAGGTGCAGGGATCCGGATGGGTACTGGAGACATGGATAGCACATCCGAAGGTCCGGATGAGGCGTGGGAATATTATCGGATGTAGGTCCGGAATATGGGATATGACAACCGGTCTAATTTAATATGTGTCTGGGCCCACCCGTGAATGTGATAACAAGTACCTACCCATCTATCTCATACACATCTACCTTAATACACCCATCTGCATAATATCCAACTACCTCAGCCCACCCGTCTACCTAATATTCATGTACATCGGCCCACTCATCTACTCTATATATTCCCTGCATGGGCCCACCCGCCTCCATCGGGAATAATTTGCCTCCCAGCCCATCTGTCATAGTTGAGGATGTTGTTATCCTGGGCCCATGGTCCGCTGGCCCGTATCATACGGGATATTATGCACATCCATTCTCTCGTATTATATGGAGATAGGTCACTGTAATATGTGCTTACCTGGCTCCTAGGATTGAAGATAGAAAGGAACCGAGAGGCGTGAACGATCACACTATCCCAAGAGGCATATATCAACACAGTTGTCAAACGTTTTCGTCTCAAAGACGCAAAGCCTGCATTGATCCCCATGGAGACCAGAGCTGTGTTGACAAAGAACCAGTCAGATCATTTGACAGGCACTAAACTTGAAATATCAGAAAACATACCATATCAACGAGCAATTGGCTCATTAATGTATGCTGCAACGAGCACGTGCCCTGATATAGCCTTCATGGTATCTATACTATCGCAATTCATGTGAGATCCAGCACATGCACACTGGGAAGCTGAAAACGAGCCATTCATTATCTCAAGGGCACAAAGGACTTGAAACTTACCCTAGGAACCACGAGTCAAGGCATAGAAGCATTTGTAGACGCTGATTGGGCTAGTCAACCCCACCGACACTCGATATCAGGATATGTTGTCCTATTGCACGGATCCCCAGTTGCATGGAGTGCACGAAAGCAATCGCTAATTGCCTTGTCAACGGCCGAAGCAGAGTATATAGCACTTACTTCAGTAGCACGCGAAATCCTGTATCTGAAAGCTCTCGTCAGCAAGCTATATGAAATGATCGACGAATCCATTCCCACCTATTGCGACAATCAAGGTGCTATTGCATTAGCATCAAACAACAAGTTCCATGCACGCACCAAGCATATCGACTTGCGATATCACTTCATCCGCAACCTCGTCAAAAATCGCACTCTTCGACTCCAGTACTGTCCTACTGCTGAAAATGTTGCAGACATCTTTATGAAAGTGTTGCCTGGACCAAACCTTCAGAAATTGTGCAGAGGATTGAGTTTAGGATGACAGTGCTCATGGGGGAGTGTTGAGATCCAATTCGGACATGAATGAGTTCTGAGCGCAGTCATGTGGTGATGTGACAAGATGTGTAAAGTTAGTAATACGGACCATGGACTCATTTGTAATCATACACAGGTACATACAGTCTTGGTAACATAGTATTCGCGGTACATAGTATAAAGGATAGTCGACAACGAATGAACATCTCAGTCCAATAGACTGAGATTTCTATTTCTAGCCCTCCGCTACCACTCGCTCGTATCATAACCTTCACATCCATCTCTTCTGATCTCTGCGAGTCTCTCACGCTTTGTCACTTCCTATGTGTTTACCTATTTCCTGTTTGTCTGCCAACATCATGCCGTTGTCTGCAGCTCCCAGTCTATGACTGCCATGTCTTCCCTCCAAGTGACTAGAACCGTGACAGCAAGTTGACAAAGATGATGATATCAGCATGACAGTTGACATAGATGGTGGGACGCGTGCCAATCGTGGCTGACGTAGATGGCACAGTGGTTGCGATGGTGCAGACATATTATTGACCACCCAGGACTTTCCAATCACAGGCATGTCTCCAGATGTCCCGAACTTTGGCGCTGAGTCTGGACCCTGCACAGACTTCTTGCAGACTGTCCATTTCCTACATGTCCTCCTCTTAAGACCTCTTGCTCTTGCAACTCATCTGAATCATTTGTATTTTTTTCCGGCATCGATGATGCATTGAGACTAACCAGACCACCTTTGACTCCGCAAAGAGGCCCCCTGAAGCTTCCTATAAGGTCTGTCCATCCAGAATCCCAAAATCAGCCCTAAAAAATGCAACTTTTTGACCGTCAAAAATGCTAAGTTGGATAGAGGTCAGTGGTCACAAAGTGTGACCTCCACCAAAGTGTGATATTTCCGCGTTGTGCACCATGCAATACTGGGAGTACATAAACAAGGTATGTTGGTGCTTGGGGACATCTAACTTCTAGAACAGGGCTCTGGCCTGCGCTGGCAAAGCCTATAGTATCTATCTCCAAGTCACTACATGACCTGCCCTGAAGTGCACCTGAATCACCACCAAAAATGCTAACTTCAGACAGACATTGGCCCACCAAAAGCCTCAAAAATGCTAAGTCCGGACAGAGATTTGGCCAAATTTCGGCTTCAAAAATGCTAAAATTCAGACAAACCTATGGGGGAGCTTCAGGGGGCCTCCGCAAAGATAGCCTTCTTTCAAACTCAAAAGCACGTCCATCTTTAGTGATGTGTTACTTCTCGACCCTGCCAGGTTCCATGGCGTCAAAAAGTATGTTTTCCACCCATTTGTTCCAAGCTCTTCCTGCAAACTCAAATACTTCATCCTAAAACTCGCCCCTTTCCTGATTTTGCCATCTTGTCTCTTCTGACAACATCTTGCATCCGCATATATGCACCTGTTTCGCACCAGTCTGTTGGCATGATTTCAGCATGCTGATTTTGTCTATCTCGCACTTAATTTAATACTGGCGCGGTGACAACGTAAAATCGCTCTTGACACAGCACTGCACACCTGTCCGTCACTGGCAAGAGAAGCTGATACAATATTGTCCATATGTAACCCGAACACATTCCTCCATTTGCTCCATCTATGTCCAAACCTCTCTTCCTTACATCAGGGACACCCTCCCGGGTGAAAATTTTAATAAATTGATCTAAATGATGTTATTCTGAGAATTCTATCTAATTTCAAGTATTAGGAATAAAACGGCTAAAAGACAATAATGTACAATGGAATTATTGAGACTTATTTGAAGATACAGAAAGTTTATCTATCTAGATACGAGTTCAACCAAAAAGTGTTATAGCCATCTAGAACTGTATCACTCGACCACTCTCGTGGGACAATGGCACCAAAATTCAGCAGAAGATGGGCACTCCGCAGGATCTTCGACAAAGCCACGGCTCGAGTAGATGGATGAATCTGAAGAGATTGGTGGAGGTGGAGGGAGATGCATGAGTAGTAAGGGAACACTGGATCGAAGTGAGGGTTATGGTGGTAAATTTTGACTCTAAAGAAGGAGCGCTACTGTACCGAGTTCAGACATGTGTATGTTAGATTCGGAAGGGCTGAAGGGGCAGCCTCCCAATGTGGGTGAGTGCCACCACACCATTCCCAACACCACAAACGCCCAGCACACATCAGCAACTGCTGACGTGGCTCAGACGAATACGGACAATGCATGAGAGCAGGAATGACGCATGAGAGCAGGAACGATGCATGAGAGCAGGAACAGCGCAAATTTCGTTCAAGTTCATCATTTGCACATATTTGTTTCACTCACATGACTGTTTGGTTTGATATTGAACCATTTGCATGTATTTGTTTGGCTCGCATGACTTTGGTTTGAAAACTTTTGAACTTCCGACGTCAATCCCTCATTCCTCAATGTTCAATGTCGTCAGCCTCAATCATTAAGCTGATAGGTATGTCTTAGGTTTTTTTAAAAGTTCTATCTAACATTTGTAACTACAAAATGGGTATCAAGTTCATATCAACTTTGCTTGGATCCATTTGAAGTGAGTGTGTCAGTCCTTGTTCCAGCCAGAGCCATGCTGATCCAAGTTGTTGTCTGCCGTTTGCAGGTAGTGAGTGCATTGATCGTCATTCAAGCAACTGCCCAACTGCCATGCTGATCCAATTTGTTGTCTGCCGTTCGCCGCAGGTGAGTGTGTTGATCCTCCTTCAAGCTCGAGCCATGCTGATCATCATTGTTGTCCACCATTTGCAGCGTGTTGATCCTCCTTCCAGGGGTCACCATACATCCTTTCTATAAATCCACTTGTGCGTTTTACTAATGTAGCTTCATTAGCTTATGCTCATCCACACATTCACACCTGTATGTGCTTGTACACACTCGTTCTTGCTGCAACAGGTACGGCTTTGCTTTATCTAAGCCAGGGATTAGGTATTTGCGGTCAATTGTAGCTATACAGTAATTACTTTTGTGTCTATTATTCTATGTAATCAAATATCAATGGTTTTTTCTTGTAACATCGTCTGATTATTGTGGGTGATTTGCAATGCAAAGTTTGAAATACATTTTCTGCAGTTCACAATAATTGTGTCTAGTATCAGCTAATTCTTGATAATTATGCAAAACTTACGAGGGGGTAAGAAAGTCCTTCTAAACTACATAATTTTCCTAATTTTCCTAAAGCTGCTAATTAGACATAATTATTGGACTTTATCAAAGATTATCGAAATTTTGGCCGGGAGGTTTTTCCTGATGTAAATGTCCACATAACATCCGACCCAAAAAAACCCATGGAATCATTCACGCACACAAAATTACAATCCTTATGCTTCATGCTTCATGACCCTTTGCTCGCGCGCCCTTGATCTGACCTGTTCAATGTTCTATCACTCCCCAATTTGCGCGCGCTCGAAGCTCGCCGCAATAGCCACATTTATGCATCTTGGCCTCATGAGGACATGCAGTAATTTTTGGCACGGTCAATGTGTCCCCTGAAGACCCTGGCTATCAATGGTCGAGCGGCGATAACAGATGCGCAGCGAGCGGAATACGTTTCCCTTATTCCTTCCCTCGAAGCGGTGAATTACGGTTATAGATACTTTTGATAATCCTGGGTATCTACATATCGAGAAATGATGTTTCTGGGATGCAGTCTGCAGACAAGTCTTTTCGAAATGAATAACATTGTATTTCATGTGAGCTATTGGCAAGACATCGGAGTAAACTGAGTCTGAGATCTGATTGTGTACCGAGCTGCCGCCAGTGAAGTGCAAAGATCACGAGCAAATATGATACTATTGCTAATAATACGCAAACCCGACCGAGGAATAAGACCTCCATAGCCTACTCCATACAGCCATCAAATCCGTATGCTGCTTTGCGTCTGAAATTTGATCATTTGTGTACTTTGGTGGTTATATTTTAGTTGGTGGTGGCACCAGTGTACGAGGTTTCAGCAAAACCAACGCGGGAGTTGGCGGCATCGAACACAAAGTAGAAGCGCTCGAGGAATGTGTAGCCGTTGACAAAGTCGAACCCCGAGCCACTGGGCGTACCAATGTCACTGACCATGAGATATATGGCGTTGCTACTACCACCAACGTAAGAGTTGAGAGAACGAGGCCAAATTTGGGCATTAGGCGTCAGAGCGTAGGTTTCCTGTGCAAATGGTAAACAAGGGGCACGAGGGCTGATAGAAATGGCGTACGCTGCCAATATGGAAGTTCAGGTTCTTCAGGGCTTTGTACTGGGAAGAGGAAATGAGGAGAAGACCAGTCGCCGTATCCGGAGTACCACCGGTTGCAGACTGGTACTTGGCGTAGGCATCTACGAACGCTGATTAGACCATGATTACTCGCTGCATTCTAGATACATACCGCTGGCAATGTAAACAAAGGTGGTTCCAGTATCGACGATTCCAGCCGTGGAGGACATGATCGTCGTGGAGCCGTAGGAGATGCTCTGGTTGATACCCCAATAGGTCGATGAAGGGTAGGTCGTAGTGATAGGACTGAAACAAAACAATTGCTACCAGCCTGGATTGATCTAGGAGCTGAGGCAGCTTACGTGTACCCAATGGAGCCGGTGTACTTGGTAGCATCAGTTCCACCGAAGGTGAGCCCTCCATTGGTGACTGTCTTCGAAGTGGTGGGCTCGAAAGAGATGCCAACCACCTTTTGAGAAATGGTGCCTTGGCTATACAGATTATCAGTGACAGTCGGGATCGTCTTGGTCGGTTCATTTATCAAAGTGTCGTTTGTCAAGTCTACAGGCCCGATGCCAAGGATACCGTCAACATCGGTGAAGCCCGTCGAAGTAGAAGCAACACCGATCGACTGCGCGGCGATGGTCAGCCCACTACCGAGAGTGATGGTGTCGATGTACTCCGTTCCTGTAGATATTCGTAGGTATTTTCAACTTATGATATATTTATATGACATACCAGAGAAGGAGCCAGAACCGTAGGTGACCGCTACAGGCTCGCCGGTGTCGACGCTGGTCTTGGTCTTCACATATTTGGTGTTGGCACCAACCCATGTGTTCGAGCTGCCAGTGTCGACAATCAAGTTGTCTGTAATAGTACATTAGCAGCCGCGCGTTTTTTCAGTGCTGAACTTACAGGTTGTGGCGGGGCTGCCGATGCCAACTTCTATGAGGTATGTTACAGCAGCATTGGTCACAGGAGTGCTACCAGTACGGCCGCCCTGCGTGCTGAAGGAGTTGTCCTTGAAGGCAGTCAAGCGAGCTTTATCCTGTTGCAAGAGGTTAATGGGACCATCGGAGACGTTTAGCCTCCTGGCAATGGGGAGGGTGATGGGGGAATTGTCGATTTCAACGGGCGATCCCGCGATTGACAAAGCCAGGAAGATGATTGTCAACAAGGATGCAGCGGGGAACATGAATGATGACTGACTCGAAAGTTATATCATACTCTGAGTCAGTGATCCATTATATATGTACTGGCGAACGCGAATATTGGGCACCTTAGCTACGTATGAAACGTCCCCTCTCAAAAGCGATGACGAAATAGTGGCGGTCCGAGTTATCACGAGTGCATAGATTCGACTTCCTGATCAAATAAGAATGACAGGAAGGTTGTTTGTTTTTGATCCAAGGCGGCAGAAATTTACAATTCGCCTGTTTACCCATGGCCCATCAGTTCATTGACTTACCTCACGTTCATTTCCGTAGAAACGCTCACCCATCAATAATACACCTCAGCAGAACGTCAGCATCAGGCTGGTGTAGCAAGCGTTGCTGAGGAGAGCGGTCGTCCCTGGTTGTCCTGGCCTTGCCAGTGATCGAATTGTTGAACTGACGCCGTTTGAGGCCATTTTTCAACTCGACCCGAAATTATTCAATAGAATGATGGTATCGACGAAGATGAAGCAGTGACGAAGCTCGCCATTTTCTGAAGCACGACGGCTGTTTACACACGATCCGATAGTTCATTTATGCAAGCAAGAATTTTTTGCCGGAGGTTGCATGACTACAGGGTCGATTCCTCGACCACGAAGGCGCATGGCGAATATGATCCCGTAGCGACGCACACCAGTCTCGGACTCGTATGGGGAATCCACAGACCTATATGTAATGCATGGCCACCTACAGGTCAAAATGAATCACGCAATCATGGTTCCAACTTGTGTTGTACATACGTCATGAGCGAACACTTGATTGAAAAGCCTTGTCCTGAGAACTGGAAGTACTGGTAGATTGATCGTCCATATTCGGTTGACCCAGGTAGTCGGTTTTTAAGCACAAGTAGCGTTCAATCTATCATGATAATAATGTTACTGTATATGTGTGTGTGAGTTATCGGCAAGACATCGGAGTAAACTGAGTCTGATTGTGTACCGAGCGAGTCGCCGAAGTGCAAAAATTACAAGGCGGAGCAATACTGAAAATGCATCACGATTCACCTGTAGATCGAGCCAAAACAAGTAGTCGCAGACTGGATGTCGACGAACTAGAGACCCAAACGTTAACAGTGACGCGAATGATTTATGAATCATACCCCATGACGTGGCCTTACAGAGCAACACTAGTGTGCATGCCGCGTCAGACACCTCCACATGCCGCGTCAAACCTCACCACCTCAACTGTCGCACTGTCCGTATAACTTAGGTATATTTTACTTGACATCTGTCATAATAATTGATATTCTAACAGTGTTCCTTTTCATCCTGACAGAATTAGACGTCGTACACTGTAATTGTCCATAGGCAGTAATAAATTTATTTTACCAAGCATTGTCTCCTCTGGCCTAGAGAAGAAACCCTTATTATCGCGCAGATGGCCTGGGCTGATCTCACGATAAGCTATCCTACCAATAGCTTCGTGGCTGATGTCGACCTCGAGTGTCTGACCGCACTAGAAGCAAGGATGTTCGAGGATTCCGAAGAAGCAGGACCTGCAGGCAACCAGCAGTGGGGTTTGGATGCTGGCCAACATCACAGGCGATGGAATGTGTATCTCGGAATTCCTGATGAATGGGTTTCTGCAAGAGATTATAGCGAGAGTGAACTTGAAGTGAGGAAGACTTTACCTGCTCCGTTCGATAGATATCTAACTTATGTGATTGACAGCGCGGCCCCTTATTCAGTGATAACTCTGATGCTACATCTTTGGAGTCTGCAGACGAGCTATCCGAAGCTGTAGTTCCTTCTCTGCCGGCCGAAGAATGTCCGCCCGTTAAACGTCGATGTGCTCCACAGGCTCGAAGGGTCCAGAGAGGGAGGAAAAGAAAATAGTCATTGGCTTATGTATACCTAGTTGTACATGGCTCTGAGGCAAATAAAATAACAAAAGAATGGTCGTGAATTCATCCAACTTGATCTGGAAGTTGAATATATAATATAGGAATGGTGCGTCAGTGGCCGCGTCAAGGATCGTTAGTGCCGCGTCAAGCGTCACATGCGCGTCACGACCGCGGCAGGCGCGGCAGGACCGCGTCAAAATAGCTACGCCCTTACCCGTGCGGAACCCTAACGACAACACCCGAAGGCTCCACGCAAATGGTGGCAAACACCCGCCTGTGCTACCCCCGCTGGAGAGGTACCTACTTCACCGGTCCATTGGCGAACCCATGAGGAAGCATATAGCTACTAGGTTCGAGTTCGAGTTCAACGGAAATCTGCTCGAACCGGACCGACACTCGCTTTTGCGCTTCTCAAATCCCTTAAATGCCTACGTACCTGGCCTCTCAATGTACAATGTCCTCATCCAGGTACTAGAAGTCCACTACGTCAATACTATGGGACTACTTTCATGAGTATGTCGTTGTCTCGATCAATCAGTGTACCGCTACTGATTATGTTTCCCTCAGGGTTGAAGATATTCAAGAGTCCCTCCCTGTGTTTCTGCAAATCGCTTCTGCATTCTTCGTATCACCTTTCGGAATGCTGGCCTCCCCGACCTTGACCCGTTCACATTCCGAAAGCTGCGAGTTCGAACATTTGGTGGCAGCATCCAACTAGAGGGCTCGGACAAATTATGCATACATTGGAGGTTCTCATGCTCTTGATGCTTATGTTCACCACTATACACAATCTTATTCCTGGCGCATACGGCGGTGTCGTGGACAAATACCATGCTGCACTTGTAGCTCTGCTTACGGTACTTGTCTTCATATCGTATTCATGCAATATCATGCTTGTGGTTTAACAAACCTGGACCTGGTAATCGACAAATCCGATGACAACGCGATCAGTGCTCTGCACGCAAAAATCATAGGCTCGGAAGGATATGCTCGAATGTACCTCACTGCTTTGTACTATCATAATTTCAATGCAATTTCGCATTACATCGGTACACAATCAGGATGTCTGATTACCTCAAGTTTGAACGAGATTCAAATGCCTTGTCATAGGCAATGTCTGGTCTGTAAGTTGGGGACGGCACAGCCCGGTCGCCGCGCATAGGTGCGCACAACGACGTGAGTCTGAATGTGAAAACTGACGACGTGTAACGTGTGAGGTAGATGACAATATTAACGCCATTCTTGGCATCTCGTCGCATTTGGCATTTGAGTGAAGGGTAAGAGTAGTCGAACATTGTTAATACTGGTATGAAAGATCTAATTAGCGGAAAGGTATGGTAAATCTGTAATACTAAGTCAACAATCGTAATGCTGGGACGCATGGTATACAATCTGAAAGGTCTGAATATGAGATAGAAGAACAGTATTAGAACTCATGGGGGGATGCTTGGAACGAACAATTGCGAATAACAGATGAATAAAGAGAGGGCATAATAGTACGCGGATAATGTAGAAATCCGTCAAAGGAATGATTTTAGACGCCTCGGGAAAAGAGCGGTAAAAGGCGTTACATCAAATGAATGTTTTTCAAGTTTACGGTAATGATGATATCTCGTACTGTAGCAAAGTAGTAAGTAATCAGCCCTTGAAGACAAAACATCACGAACCATTCTGTATGATCGTGGCTGTCCGCCTGGTGTCAGTAACTGACGTAAGATGAACTGTCATGGGGCGTAAGAAGCGAATCCTCTGGTGTCAAGGTTTGCCTACTCTTGAACTCCCTCTCTTTATTCGACGAGAATGTTTGGTGAATGCTCCCGAATTTGTTATAAAAGTCTGCATAGAATCAATCACTTGAGAGGTACTCCCATGGCAAAGACCGTTGCCACCTACATGAAGATACATTTTCGTAATCATTTGGTCTGTCACCATAGCGTGGCATATGGTGGCTGAGTCGGACACCGCTCTTGAGCTTTGCCTTAAGTATCATCAGCATCATTACCTTGCTTTGCGAACAATGAGCAACAGACCTGCAAAAGATCGACCTTGTTCAGGAAAAGAATGATGCTGACGTGCGCAAGTAGTTTGTTTGATACGACAGATTTCCATAACAGCACGGAGTCTTCTAGTCTGTTCACCTCTGGATCCTGCATAATGTATCAGTATGTCACGTAGAGATGAGCAATCACCCGCTGACCTCTACTAATACCTGATCGAAAGCAGAGATAGGTGCCAGAAAAATAATGGCATTTACTGCATCGTGATATCAATGAATGATCGTCATAAAAACGACTCATAATTACCATCTTCGAAGTAAGGCGCCCAAGCGTGCCGTTGATTTCGGGCACCTCCTACGTCATAAATCTTCCACGGGATTAACCGGCGCTGGGAATCAGCAATTGAAAAGGAGTGCTCTACGACACCCGTGGTCTTGAGCCGGGCTTTCAAGACATCCTCTAAACAAATATTAGAAATGGCATGTTTTTAGATAGCCAATTGACCTACGGTCGCTCGGAAAATACCGTAGAGCGGTGATACGGGATATTTCGTCCAAAAAGCTGTTTGTTGTCAAGAGAAATCCGATATCAGATACAAAACACCCACAAGCCACTGCCCTCTTCTACTCTGATCCGTTTCTCCCGTAGGCGTTGCTTGACACTGGGGTCCTTCCATAATGCCAGCATTGGCTGAGCGCAAGAATTGAGCACATGAACAGGGTCGCTTGGATCGTCCCACCAGCCCTCAATCTCATTCGTGTGTGCACTCTTAGGACTCTTGATTCTATTGCCAAGGGAAAAGGCCTTTTTCCAGTTCGAGGTATGATGAACGCTAACTTCCACATTCTTTGATTTAGACGAGCTGTTGCTTGACCCACCAGGAGAAGGGAGGCTCGTTGAGGGTGAAAGTGGGGAGGATGTCCGTGAGGGGGGTATGGTAATGAATGGCGCGGGTCGGCCGTTCTTGCCAACAGTAACTTGGGTATCAGAGTTACCGTTTGCATAGTAACTCCAATCAGGCCTTGGGGCAGTGCGGGTAGGCTCGTCTTCATTCGGAGATGATAACATTCTGATCAAACGTTCCTCCAGCTCCCTCAGAGGTTCCAATGCATGGCGATATTGGGGGTACTTGAGGATCCTAGTCGCAGAAATCACGGAAGACTGACTAGTAAAGGAGATTGCACGACCAGATACAGTCTCCTGATCCTCTGCTTCGTCTGATTCAGGGGAAACAGCATCAAGGATGCTGGAATTGAATGTTGTTATCACGCATGCTGCTAAATTTGAAGTATTGACGGGACTCACCGGCGGACGGATCGCACGAGGTTAAGATATATTACAGCTCTCCAGGCGATTCGGTCAGCATGGAAGGCAGCCGTCGCATGCATTAATTGAAATTCTGGATGAGATAAGTCAGTGCGGCCCAGACATCCCAATGCGTAAATGCTGAAGAGTGCGGTTTCATGAAACGTATAGTATTGCGCGAACGAAGACCGCAATGAAGGTTCTTCTGACCAAGTACACATTCGTGCCAACCCGGTAGTGTATAAGGTCCAGACATGATGTAGTGAAACCAACAACATATCTCCAAACCGTAGCGACGGTTTATTATGCTCGCAGCTCGTTTTCGCACAAAACGATAGAGAAACGAAGTAGATGACGAAGACTCACGTTTCAAAGTCGTACTCTTGCCACTCTCGCTCTGCCCCAGAATCAAGACCTTAATTTCAGGTTTGGTCCTCTTCTCTTTCTTCTCTGCACGGAGCATTTCATCAATTCCATCGCTGACCCGCTTAGCCTCTGACTCTGCTTCCAATCTCCTTTCACGATCTGCAGCACTCTCGTTTGGAGGGGGCATGAGCGCAGCAGCCAGTGGATCGGAAAAGGATCGGCGTCGGTTTGGCTCCAGAGGCCGAGCCATTGTCGTGGACTACCACAAGACGGGCAAAGAGACAAGGATGGTCTAAAGAGAAAGCCGAAAACGTAATCGTGCTTGAGAAATGGCTTTTATAAGTGCAACAAAGCTAACAAGAAGCTAGGTCGCGACGACAAGCGCTTCCAAAAGAAGGTTCGCACGTGGATATTTTTTCTGAATTTCTTTTATTTTATTTTGTCTTGTCACGCCGCTATATATACGGTTACCTTAAGCTTTGCTTCCTGAGCGATATTAAGTAAAAACATCGACTCGGAGCCAGGCCAACGCCTTTTAGTACGCCGCGGAGAGCTACTAGACTCGAGTTGGTGCGGGAGGATTGTCATGTTACATATACACTGGAAATGTCCGACCGCCGATGTCAAGTCTGTCACACGTCGGTCTCTTCAAAACTCCCCGACATTGTACTTTATGCTTTCCATATGGCGAGCAAGATGATCATTCGTCTACTGTTCATGGGAAAAGCCTCCTGCCGAACGAAGGACTACATTTCATCCGCTACTTCTATGGTTCAGGGGAGCCATTCTCGGTATCTTTAGAACCATCCCAAGTATCTTCTCTCTATATCGATAACTTATCGCTGCCTTCTAGGGGGTGACACTAGCGACTGCTTTGGCACCGCTTGAACCCAACGTAAAAACCTCAGGACCGCCCACACCAACGCGCACGCCCTCGCCCACTGACATCCTTCTCACAGTAGAACGACTTCACGCACTAGTATAGCACTGCAATCAACGCCCCCATATACTGTGATCAAGGGCCATTTCAAAACACTACAAAGGGCCTCGGGGCTAGGCTCAATCGGGGTGCACTTTGTCTAGTTTTCATGGAAGACTGTTCTTCGCGAACTTGATCAATCACTAGCACCGGCGTAGAGCTTCATTAATACACGGCACTTATGCAATCTTTGGTTGGACTCTTATTTTAGTTCATTCTTTCCTTCGTGTGGACGTTGCGGCTTTTCTCTGTGGGTATTTGAAGATCTCATTTGGTTAACCTCAGCTGACAACTTTCTACGAAAGGGAACAACAGTACTTTTCGATAAGCATAATCGATGATAACACCTTCCCAAGCTTCTTGCTCTACTTTAGCATTTTGAAGACAAGCGCATAACTCGTCTTTGACAAGCAGGAATAAGGAATAAGCTTTTGCATGACACATATTCTGCGTATGTGGATTGTTCCCTGGATTGTCCTTGAACGGTGATGTATTGCTGTCCTGCTGTAACATATGCATCATGATGTTGATTACAATCCGAATCACTGCCACAATTTTATTCGCATGCAATTCTCGAGCGTTCCGACCAGCAATTCATGCCTCAGGCTTCTCCCTTCGAACAAAAATGTTGACTGTCAGACATCTTGGCGATATCACGTTATACGAACGAGCCGACACTGGTTCTTCCCGTGGCTAGCTCATCGATCTTCCGAAACGTTACCGCTCGTCATCAAGGGGTAACACAGATAGCCTACACCGCACTCGCCATGCCGCTTGCAAAAGTAGATATTATCCCGCGAATGGGCTGATATGAAAGTGGCTTTCGCATCCTCGTTCCCATTCATTCGTATGTCCATTCGAGGGCCCTTTGTTCGTCCTGCGTCTTCTGGAGGTGGCACTTTCAATCCTATCCCCACGGAAACCTCACCTGCGCCTACAACTGCAGGATTGCCTAGCCCAACAACCCCAGTTTCGTCCTCCAGCTACTCATCGGATAGGACCCAAAGCACGAATCAGCAGAGTACACAACCGTCGACAAATCCATCATCGTTGCCGGCGGTACGGAGTACTCTTTTATCCTGTAAAACATAAACATATTTCATCGCAGACGTCCAGACAAATCCCCAGCGCCTCAATAAGCACGCCATTCTCATCATTGTACGTTCCATTATCCTCATCCATCATAGCAATCTGGTGGATTTCTCACATGGGCGTCATAAGGGCACGGTCAGATGGCATATCAACTCATTATAAGAGGTCAAAGGCGAGCACGGATACGTTAACATCCATTTTGCCTTCTTCACACTCATCGATGAGCATTGGTGGAGGAGCACCGACAAACGGGCTACTGCCAGGTGACGGAATTACCACTTTAACGCCACCTGTAAGCGCGGGCCGGACTTTCGACCCTTCAAATAGTGATTCCACTGCGAGCGTCTCGTCAGATACTAGTCCTTCACCTCCTAGTGACGAATCTTGGCCTAGTCCAAGAGATCTTACCTCAATAAAACTGCCGAGATCGCTGCCTTCGGTCATATTTGCCTTACCTTCATCCACATCTATCCCGCCACCTTTGACTATACCGACTTCGCCACAATTAATGATACCGACTTCGCCAAGTATTAATTTATCCATACTCACTTCGCTACTTTCATCTATACTCAGCTCGCCACCTTCGTCCATACCAACTTCTCTACCATTTATACCGGAAACATTGACCACTAGAACCTCTTCTCCATCTACAACGTCGGTCACGAATCTTTCCACTCCGGGCCAAGAAACATCCAGCCAACAGTCAACTTCAGACAATCCCCAAAACGTTACTCCGCAATCCTCGCAGACTAGTTCCTCTGATTCACCAACTCCCGCGTTACCAACCACGTTCCCCGGAGGCTCTCCAACAACAGTGCCAGGTGCACAATCTTCCCATATCCCGCAATCTCCGTGTGGAAGCTCTGTGAACATTCCAATTACAACTGGGAATGATTTCACAGTCTCATCCACATATTCACCTACGCCCTCTGGCGGTCCCGTAGGCAACCCGTCTTCTACTACTCTTCACTCGCCGTAAGTCCTTAGAGCTATGACCGAAAGGTGTTGACCTTATTGTGTGATTCTAAGCTTCACCGGAGTTGCAAAAAATGTCATAGGCACGACATCGCCCATTACACACAGTGGGGATACGTTCTCTTCGATCACCTATACTTCGATTGGTACCTCTACTATTATAACATACTCCTGCTTTGTGTCTACCTCAGCGCTCGTGACCCTGACGTCGACATCGACGTCCGTGATTCGTACCACAACTCCAGTACCAACTTCGGGAACAAAGTACGTCATTTTAATCGTTTTACGTTGCATAGAACCTACTGGAATCAAGGTCAAATGAAGCCCTCATTATTGGAGGGATTGTGGGCGGAGTTCTAGTACTTCTGCTTCTCGGTATTGCAGTATACTGTCTCATTCGCCGCGGGCGGCGTTTGCGGGCCCAGCAGCAACTTTATGCTAGTGATCTGGCCGCGCCACTCTCTCCAGCAGAAGCAACGACAATGCGCGAGAATCACCGTTTCAGTCCTACGTACAACTCTGTCGTAGGAGTGCAAGGTGCGAGCGAGAGTCGTGGCGACTTGCATCAGGCCTCGAACTCATTTAGCTCATCGGCCTTCCTTCACCCCTCAATTGCCAGTTCCCCGCATAAATTCTCTCGTAGTTTGTCTGGCTCAGTATTGCACGAGAACTTCGACAGGGAGTCGAACGATGGGGACATCTCTTCATACAACGAATCAGAAGGCAATTTCGCGAGCGCACAGAGTTTTCACGCGTCTAGTGATGAGCAATCTAGCTTGAGTCGCGGTATAGGTATTGCGATCGGCTCTCAATCAAGCATGGATCTCCACTCATATCATACCGCCGCTACCATGCTTGATGCGGGGGCCCACGCTATTATGGATAATGATGAAGAATGCTATAGCCCCACACCAAGTCCTTCGGCATTCCCTGTTCCCCCCATGAACCCGTTCCTTGATGGCGCCGATCCTCGTTATTTTGTGGCCTCTCGCGCACCACAAATCTGTCAAGCGGTCCCAGCTTCATCTGAAAACGCCGCGCAAGCTCCAATGAATATTCGTCAGTTCTCAAAGCTACAAGCGTCTTTGGCGGTGGCTGTAAGCCCTGTAAATCATGATCTACCCACGCCAAAAGCAATTCGGAGTTTCAATGCGCTTTCAGGTGATGAAGACGACCATGATGATCCACTGTCAAGTCAGGACCTCCAAACGCCCACGCAGTCCCGTCCCCAAGTCACGCCATTCAATGATTCGTTCTCCACCATCAATCCATTTTTACGTGAAACGTCCCGGCAAAAATTCCGTGATGATTCTGGGGGCAGTGGCAGCTACGAGACTGTTTCCATCATATCTCCGTATCCGTTCCATTCCAGGGACAAGGGTAAGGGGAGAGAGTACCTGTCTGCTGACTTGAGGGATGATCCCAAGAATAACAGATTATCGAATGCTAGCTCCACTCTTGAGTACCCCGAGAATCCAGTAAGTCCTGAAACGGTTTTAGTGAATCTTATTGATTTATTACTGATGCAACGTTATATTCAGTCGCAGTGTGGTCTTGCACTCTAAGCAGATAACAGGATTTATAAATTATTATTAGTTGACCCACGCCCTTGGCTCACACTTTTTTAATCCTTGCAGACTAGCCTATTCAGACGGAAAATTTTTCCTCACTGAAGTATTTTACATCATAGCGACGCTCGGTGCAGTTGATTGATTTCTTCAACCAGTGCCATATTTACATGACTATCATGATAGATGTCGATTCTCATGCACGGGATGATTGCGCGGCTCCCGTCATCATAGTACAAACTGACATAGCCAAAAGGCCCCTTTGAAACCTTGGCGAATGATTTTTCCATTTGGAAATGTTGGAACGGACGTGGGTTCCAGATCAATAATGAATCCAACGCATGTGCATCAAGCTGATCGGCGAAGTAAACACGATTGTTACATTGTAATCTCCCATTACAAGGACACCAAGACGTAATCATGGTATCTGTGCATGTGGACATCGTTGCGATTGCAGGGAGCTATAGATCAACAGATGCAAACAAAACTTCATCTTCAGTAAATTTTAAATTTTCCTTTCCTCCACAGCATAATTTCCGAGTTATGTGTAACAGTCTCAAGCGCTCTGGCTTTGTTTTTTTTCTTCCAGTGGTACCCAACCAGATAATCTGATGGTAGTAAAGTCGATCGTTCCTCGAAACGCGTTCCATCTACAGTTCCCCGCGAGTCGCGAGTCCGATTTCTATTTCATTTTTCTTTCCCTGCTTCCTTCTCTTGGCTGTGCCGTTGCAATCCCCAACAATTCGACCAACGCACCATTGTGTACAGGCGCCGCATTGCCCATTGCAGCTCCTGAAGTGATTTTTCGGTGCAATATCAAATCATCCCACCTCATACCGCGTGCAGACGTATAATATATGTACACGCAAATAGTGTGTGGGACGGATATGCTCATATGCTGTAATTTAGTTGAACTAGGAATTGTGCCTTCGTGAGTACTACCAGTAGGATGCTCGTTATGCTACGCACATGGCGCTAGTTGTGCTTCATTGAATATATCGTTCTTTTCTCCTTGATACTAGTTCAGCTCGCACCATGAACCACCTTGTTGTGCCGCGTGAACAGGTGAACTTTCTCTGGCTGTTTGATACCATTTCAAGCTTACTACACGGTGCATTCAGTCATCTCTTCTGCCCATAGCGTGGGTGTGAAAATATGCGGTGATCACGTCAACCGGATACACATGCTCTACCTCAAGAGCAAAATCAAACCTGATTTTGACGCTTCCGATATTCCATCTCATTGGCTCGCAAGTGGATTCAGCTACAGCTGCAGCTCCTTCAATTTTCGTCCTTGCATTGACCCAGAGCGGTGCGAGCAGGACGGGATGACGAAGTGGAGTGCGACGAAGATCTTCATCGTTATGATTACCAAGAGGATGACATTGGTGTCCTTGCCAATCTCTCTGCTATCGCGGACCTCATGTCGAGCGATTTCTATCGATGGCTCAAGACACTAGTCGAGGTGTCATAGGCTAACATAAAATGATTGTCTGCGAGATATTCTGCAGGGTTTTCAGGTTTGTACAAATGTGGTTGGGCAGCTACTGGTCCTAATGATTATGAAACGTGATTTTTGTTAACGTCATGCATCTCTTCCAGATTTTCGTTGTAGTACGAAAAGAGAAGCATGTACACATGTAAGTACTTAAAAGACATCATTCAAGTTGGTCAACATCTTGCTCAAATTTATCTAACCGTGACGGTGATAGCCTTCATCTCGCTTGTCAAATATTACTTCGAGTCCCACTTTTATTTTATTGTAATGTCTGCATCTGAACTTCTCCGACAATCGATGTAAATTCCGAGGGTGAGCCAGTTTTGTCGTTTTCGTCCGTAGCTCAAGTATCAAGTTGACATAACTTCAGGTTGCGCACCGAATCGAAGTCCACCTATCTACCCTTCGTATCACTCAGAGTCCCCATGAGCTCATTCTCTCTCGTACACCCAGGAACCGTCACAAGCAATATTATGGCTTCTGGCTCAGCTATGAGTGGCCCGTTGATCTCGGAAAGAACGTCCACTATGGGATTTCAGCATATCTGCTGGGCTGACAAAATTGGTTTTCTGACTATAGAGATATGCTTCCAGCCCAAACAAGATGGTGCGCCTCCCAAGCATGTGAATGCCGGCAGAGAGTTGTGTGCGCTCTAATGACGAAGCGGACTACCTTCCCTTTCCAGAAGGTAGATTATTTGTTGACTCTTCTTGGTAGAAAGCCACGGTGGTGGGACAATGTCCAGCTGCGTAACTGATCGGGAGTTGGGCAGATATAATGTATTGTAAGCACGCTGGCTTACCTGAGTTCTCATAATCAGTACATATACCGTCGCTGATACTGAAAGCTAAGCTTTCAGTATTTCACCTTTTGGTGTAACGGTTATGCGTGGCGGCGGTCTGACCATGTTACATGTATCTGCCGTTGAATCACCTGTATATACATGACACCGCACTTCAATTGAGTGTATGTTCGAACTGTATCAAATCCGTAGTATTAGTAGTAGTATACGTACGTGTCGCACGTCCCCTATGTTGGAGTACACATTTGTATTCTTTCGGCCTCAGTTGCGATTGGGAGACTACTCTGCCCACGTTGTGGTTCCAAATTTAAATTACGTACGTAAAATCGTTGAAAATATTAATTAGTGACTAGTACAGTGAATGTTCCTTGACCCGCCTGTTAGCTCAAAGAAGACGAGGAACCAGCGTATCGAGGATATAAACAATGAGAGACAGAGACGAGAAGGGCTATAACTGAAGGCCTAATAATTATGCAAGACTTGAAGCCTGAAATATTTTAATTGTCAAAGGTAAAGCTAAGGTTAAATGAGCGTGACATGAAGCACGGATATGTCACACGTGACAAGACGCGTCTTAGATATCCGCGACGATGAGCATCATCCCGAATCCTCCGCGCTGGCAAGCTAGCGCTGATCCTGCATCCATAGATGTTCCAGGTCTCGACACTAATGCATCTGTAAATGACCAGATCGACCAGATCGAACAGCTGATAACCATCAAACTTCAGGTGCTGTTAATCATGTGCTTCTTGCCGCCTAACACTAATAAAGTCGTTAGAACATCGACACGAATTTCTCGAAGATTCAGAATATTATGGCGACAAAGCTACTACCAGCTGTGAAGCGATATGCCGTGAGCACTGAACCCGTTCGTGAGGCTGCAAAGGTAAGTTTGATTTGTCCTGTTTTGTTGTCGATGAACCTACTATATTATCAGTTCTGGACATCGTTTTACGAGAAAGCCGCACAAGTACATATTCCTACGTATGAGGACTACTCCTCTTTGCATGAACAGCAGTCAGAAGCAACATCCCAAGCCGAAAATTCCTCCACCCGCCCCGACGCAGAGGAATCTTTGTTCGATACCGAAGACGATGCAACGCCTTCTCATAATCGCAATCGCACTTATGGTCCAAATTCTACTGCATCTGAATCCTCTTTCATGCCATTGAATGCAGTATCATCTACCCCAGCTCGTGCTGGGCTGTCTGGTAATGATACTGTGGATGATCAACCTTCTTGGAGTGCATCATTAGAATCTCCACTCGTTCGGCTTGATCGCGAACTCCAGAATTTCACTCTTGGGGAGGATAGCAAGGCCTCAGCAGGCCAAGATTCTACCTACAATAGCTTTGCTTATGAAGAAGAGAATACTGTCCAGCAATTTTTGGATAAGGGAAAGTCAAGGGATTATTCGCATGAAGACTCTGTCTCACAGGGAGCATCGCGCCCCAATTTTCCATCCTTACGGGTTCCACCCAGTGTGCTTCCCACTCCTCGTGGCCTCCCGACTAGCGCAAGGGTATCTCCACTGAAAGTCAAGCCCAAGACACCTATAGCAATCCCACAACATCTACATGCATATCTTCCTCCACGCAATCATCCAGACCCCCCGCTTCCGTCGCCTAGGAGGCAACGATATGAGCGTTCTCCACATAAGCCATACCCCCCGCTGTCATCGACTTCTAATTCGTCATCCATGCTAGATATACCATCTCTAACGAGACCATCCGATGACTCAAATAGATCATTTGATCAGTTCAACGACTCTTTCGATGATTCCGCAGAACTCATGCGTGGTCTTTCACCACCACGAACGGTGGCATTTCCCCGCGGACCGAGGTCTAGCGTGGGACTGGGCCTGCTACCTCCACTTGGTCGGACACCAGGCAAGGACTTACATCATGCGTTGGGAAGGACACCCAAGAAGGAAGCTGCAGAGCGTATACGTCGCGACCTTCTTGGAGATGTTCAATCTGATCACAGTTCCGTCCGAAGTAGTGCTACCGTAGACCGGTTTGGTGGCTTCAAGAAATTTGGTTATTCCATTCCAGAAGGCACAGAAGACACCATGTCTACGATCCCAACCCCACCATCCATAACACGATATACCCGCCACACTTATCTCTCTGAGCACGACAGCAACGATGCGAGCGCAAGTTATGCACGGATAATGCGCAAGACGGGACTCAGCATACCCGAATCCACCTCTGCATCAAAATCACATTCTCACCAAAGTCTTGAAACAGCGCGGCTTTCCCCTACTTCTCAATCACAGGCCCTCCATACCCCCGATCCACACCCTGACCTTTTCCATTTTCAACAAGAAGAACTCAGTACACTACAACCAGTTGGTCAAAGTCCGGACTCCGACTCTGACTCTGACTCTCTTGGCGAGCCTGCACACCCAGGACAGCATCGACTGCATTCCAATGGCCTCCGCACGCAATCAAGATGCGGACGAT
>NW_024539665.1:0-95878 GCF_016647785.1 Suillus fuscotomentosus | reverse complement strand
GATTCAACGGGTAAACCTATTGCCCCGTCACGGGGTCGGAACGGAAGATACTCCGGCTATGATTTGATTAAACACAAGAAGGGTTGCAGGGCATTCGGCTGCTGTCGGTAGTAGGTACCTGCGGTTGGCAATGAGGGTGTCATGGGCCTACAAGGTTAGATCGCCGATACACGTTTCTTGAACTGCCACAGGACAATTTGGTACACGCATTTCCAGTGCGCTAACCCTTCTACTCCCAGTGGTGGATGGTTCGTCCGAAAGATGTATCGTTGATCGCTGCGCATGCTCTGGCCTCCACAGTGGTCGTCATGGATGACGACGGGGAGCTACATAGCCGCTAGGGTACAATTTTTAGAAGCGACTATAATAGATCACACAAGGTGATCGCGTAGCTTTTAGTTGACATCATTAGGCACGTGTTTCCGGTTCTGCCGCATAATGTGGGACCAGGGGCACCATATAAGGCCCTCACAATTACAACTGAACCAGCCCTTTGATTCCTCTCCCGAATTTCGTCCTTTACCCCCAAAATCACATTCAACAACGACATGGAGTCCACTGCCAAAGCTACCACCAACCAGCCCCAGGCTGCTGTCCAAATGAGTATGTTTTTTGCTGACTATCAATGATATATCATTCATGGGCCTGCGGGTCGAGTTGAATAGAGTGCTATGAACCCTGTCCCTGCAAGAACAGGCAGAACCACCAGGAGCATCCCCGCTAGCGCATCCGTGGAGGGAGAGCTGCTAAAGTACCGGTTCTCAAAAGTTGAAAGTCGAGAACGGTGGTTGATCTTTGTTCGCTTTACCTAGGACTGCTTCCTTGGTGCACTCGAGTGTTCCTGTGCTTCGGTGAGTCCCCAACGATACTTGGAAGCTGTAGACTAAAACTCCTCATATAGAGTGTTGCAAGGTGATTGGTGGATATAGTGACTCTTTCGGAGTTAATCTGACTGCGACCATCATTTCAGGACTGCTGCGAGTGCGCCGCAGACATCATCTGTGCGTCTTACGTCCCTTTTACAGTTAGAACGGCGCTGACTTGTGACATGTAGGCTGCCCGTGCGAGATGTGCTGTTAAATGCCCTCTCGCCTTCAAAGTCTGCTCGTGGTCTCCATTTTTCATTTCACAATCATGACTCTTGTAATACTGCCTGTTCGATTAATATTTGTACTGTGCGATGAACCAGTCGATGTAGAGATCAGATAGGCTGCATGTTACCTTTTTTTTTGTCTTGGCACACTTGACAAGCGTACTAGTATTTTCGGCCCTTTGGGGTTCATGACAATTAAGTTGCGCAGTCACTGCGGGCCGGGCATTGGGGATTCAGCAACGTTTAGCTGGGGCTAGAGTTGCTGTATTCCGGTTGTCTGGTTCGGGTAAATTTTCATCGAACTCGAACCTAGCTAGTATGCTTCCTCACCCTTACCTTCGAACCCAAGCCATGATTATAGGTTCGCCAATATTTGGACCAAATGATAAGGACTAACTTAAGTTCTGTTCGAGTTCGAACCCCACTGCCAGACCCGAAATAGAAACTTCGTTACGTAAAATATGAGGCAACTCTCTTTGGCTGATAGTTGTTCGCGATGTGACCGCTTTCCGTAGCTCTCGCGATCAAGCTACTTGAGCCAGTGCGTGAAATAGCAGATGATCGACTGATAGTCCAGCATTCGTCAATCCGCCTACTGCTTGCTGTGATATACACAGCTTTTCGTACCTGTTCTCTACACCTGAGTATCCCGAGTCCTTCAAGTTGTTCCATCCCCAGGAGGAGGCAGATTGGACATATCATCTTCCTGCTAGCGGATAAATCGTTACAGATCGCGCGCAGAGTAGCAGTTACATTGCCGTGCTCCTTCCAGATGCAAAAGGCCAAGGTACTGAAGGACACCAAAGGTATCCTCAAGCGGGTAGATGGTAGAGTTTGGATTAACCGTGACAAGGAGGGTACATCAATATCCATACAAAACTTACGTAGTAATATCTAGAAAGAAGTAGATCTAGAGGAAACAGTGGAATAGTCATAACTCCGAGTCAGAATAAATGACATATACAAAATCATCTTACGTTCTCCGCGGGGCGGCCATGACAAAGCTACGTGTATCTGCTCTAGTGTACATCAGATCTCTCAGTCGATATCGATCGAGCTGTCCTCCACAAGCCTGACGGCTTCTTCCAAAGCATCATGTAGCTCGGTCAGCCATGACGATCGTATCACCGAGCTTGTGTAAAGGGACGTCCTCTTGAAACGCGCATAGTTGCCAACTACGCATCGAGTTTCAGGCCTCCGCACATCGCCGACTACGACGAGCGCGCGCTGTCTGTGTTAGCGTCAAGCCTGCGTGTTCCAGGGTACGTGATTACCTATCCTCCATACCCCGTGCCCCACGACGACCAAGCTCAAACAGTCTCCTTCACATGTCCTCCCTTCCTGGATGGAACGGACCAAGGTGTCATAACGAATTTACCCCACCACGCGGGCCATAGTGTCAAGGCAGTAGCAGCAACCCAGAAAAGACCTACAACAACCAGTGTTGCTGTATTTGTCGAGTGGAAAACATAAATACCCAGAGCGGTAACGAAGCAAAACATTCTGCGTGGACGTGAATAAACCTTGAATCATGCGATGCACAAATATTGCTTACCCCCAGATTAAGTATGCATATGGAAGGCTGTACATGATCGCTAGCGCTTCGACATCTGATTGTGTGTGGATCATTCGGGCCATGAACGATGCCTTGAAGGACAAATGAGCATTATAGACCTTTTAGCTTAGTATGCAACAGGCAACGCACGGCGCCTTCAGCGGAGTCTGTGCCCCATCCGCGGCTCTCGACAGCGAGAAGTATGGATACCACCAAGGAACTGACAGAGCACATCGTGGACAGATAAATGACCACGGCTGCTGCGCTGATGACCCCAGGAGCACACAGAAAACTAACATCAACTGCTAACATCACGGTGGACTGGCCAAAAAAGTTGATTATGACAAGTGGAAGTTTAAGAAACCGCTTACAAAGATCGCAACGTTGCTCCAGTCGCCATTGAGTCTGTTAATGTGCCTGTACCACTTAGGATAGTTCAAAATATTGTCTACCCATGTGTTTCTCAGGAATTTGTACTGTGCAGCTGGTGCGCCCCAGAGGAACACGTTCGCAAGCCTAAGCCGGAATGTGCCTTTTTGTCTACTTTCTTCAACTTCATAGACCGACTGGTTAGCATTGAGACGCGCGCCAGCTTGTCCATAGAAGTTCAAGAGTTTTGAACGAGCTGGAGGGTCGATTCAGTGACCATGCCCATTGTCTCTTGCACGGTATCTATGCTCACCGAACAACCGCATGAGGCGAGCTTCCAGCGTGTAAGTGGAAGAATGCTTCAGAAGGAATATATAGCGCACCTAGTACACACATGAGATGAGCAGGCAATTCCACACACTCATCACTAGATGGTGTTAGAAGCCCTACGTATTCCACGAGATTGTTCGAAAGGTCCAGCATGCTGTGTAGCGTAGAGAGGTCATAGGGAACAACAGAGGTATCGGATGTTAAAAAGTCTACAAAAGACGTCCCAATTCATTGTTACGCAAAAACTGGCGGGGAATAGCCAACCTGAGTGTGCATGAAGAAGAACATGCTTGAGTTCTGTGGCAATCTGAGGCTGGATGGGAGCATTGCTCGGGTATAGTTCACAGTGCATCCTTCACGGTCATGATGTCGGCCAACGAGAAATTTTAAACTGAATACATCGTTAGAGATATAGGGCAAAATGAGCGATAAGCTACGTACGCAATGCAATTGACGAACCAATACTGTGCCTCGAGGGCGATTTCTGTTGTTTGCCGATAAGTTAACCTTACTCAAGAGAGCCAAGAGACACCCACTGATGTGAGTATCCGATTTAACACCCTTGACATGTTCGTAGATACATATGGGCTCATCGAAATCCTGCAGCCAGAACAAGAGTCGTTTATCGTGCTGCACGAAGTAATAATTACATGCGTCTTCTTTCGCTTGCAACTCTAAAACTAGATGTGTTGAGTCATCGATTATATCACTGGCTTTCAAGAGTAGCTGGTAAGCCAGATGATTGATGGCCTTGAGAAGCCTTCTGCTTCTCAAATTTGCGTCCGTGAAAACGTGCTTTAGAAAAATTATAAACGCAGGCAAATAATCAAAATGAGACACCAAAACGTACCCGAGTAGCATCATAGAAGTACAACGCTCCCTCCGGATGTACGACACCCTCCCAACCGTCGACAGGCGTTTCTGAAAAATCCTTCTTTTTGGCTGGGATAGGCTTGGTCTCGATGTCACTCCTTCTATATCATGACCAATCGAACAGTTGAGATCAAGAGAACCTGATAGAACGAAAAGCATACACAAGCACCCTTCCTGTGTACCTCTGGCAAAGCTGCGGAGCCAACGGTTTGAACCTTTTGGGATCCCATTCCGTTGTCGACGCAGATTGTGACCGGGAATCGATGGAAGTGATGGAACCTTGAGCAAGATGTTGACTGACCTGAACTTGAAGCTGATTTGCCTGGATAGGTGAGCTCTGACTCAGATCGTTTACTGGCGCAAGGACTCCTGGATGGATGGTGCTTGCAGCTGTAAAATATGTTGTCTCTTGTTCTGCATGACTGTTCTTTGGTGAAATCCTCTGATAGTATGCAAGGAGACGGCTCAAAAGCGTTTGCAAGCCAGACTGTGCAGGACGGATACCTAACTTGCGGATGCGGAGGATGCATTGGCGTGCGATGGACCGGATAATATGTGGTGCAGTTGTGTTGAATAGGAAGCCTAGCCAGGTCAGGATCGCCCGTAGGTATAGAACCATGAAAATGAGGCCTAGCAAACTTCAAGCTTAACTCCACCAAGTTGACCCGGAGGAGACGTATTTGGCCAGTGTCAGTGCCTGCGTTACGTTACGGAATGGGCGCTGAGCGTAATTACTGCAAAACCTATTTTTGCACCAATCGTGTCATGCACCGTAACCGTACTTTTTTTCTTCCTGGATTTACTTGGAATATTTTCGAGCCTTGAACCCTTTTCTCAGAAACCGAAGGCTCCCATCAGTCCAATCCATTTCGTGTACGAGATCTTGGCGCAGCAGTCACGATATCATATCATGCGTTGAACAACTCGGCGCTCGACGTGCTTTGGGATACTCAAATATATCTGGACTATTGATATTGTTGGCCCGACAAGCGGCCATCTAGCCTCTAGGTCCAGTTCTAGGTCGTGGCTGGTTCCAGTATCCTCGATCACGGTAACCGCCCCAAGTTGGCTGGCTCATTTTTTGACTCCGCAAACGCCAAAGGCAGCGCCGCGGCCCGCGGGCTTTGATTAAAATTTGAACAAGCTTCAAGTACCTATGGAAACCCCGCCTCATGTGCATTATGTTTGGTGCGCGAATGCAAACACTATTCATTCATTGTGAGCCTTGATTCATTGCCGTGCTTTGATGTTGCCACAGGTAAGTATATCATAGATTCATGTATCCAATACTCGATGTCACTGATCTGCCCCAACACAGGATGGATTTACACTGGAATTCCGGAGTCAAGACAGCCACTGCACAGTCGAGCTTCTCGAATGACATAATATCAACATCAAACTCCATGGTAAACACCTAACAATATTTTTGCATTTGAAGCGCTCGGAGAACCACAAAAAGGGCGGATATAGCAAGTCTTCTAGGTTATGGCGATTGTATCGCCCGGGCTGAGGCTTTCCATGCAAAGATGGAGAATGGAATGGTTACCGTGCGCTTCATCGCGTGAAGATGCGATCCTATGCATCAGAGGACTGGTGAGCCGCAAATATTGTTATATATGCCGACATATGATCATACATAGAAAATATTTTCGTTATACCAGCCACAGAATGGATTCTATCGATATGATGTTAGCTGTAAATCAAATTCTACTTTTATTATCCAAGGCTTCCAAGTCAAGGGTCTCGAGGCGGGATCAAATATACATCTCCATTATGCTGATTTTGGCGATAAAAATGCTGAACGGTGGTATATCTAGCACGAACGCTGTAGTTATACACCACTAACCTTCCCCACTCGCTCACTCCCATCCCTCGAACATGACATACGTCTCGAATGATCATAGTTGGTGGCCGACAATCAATCTGGATTTTTTTTTCGACTATTGGATGGGTTCATCGCATCAGGATGTTTAGATACAACGTTGATATGCAGTTTCGCAGTTGCAGCGGGCGTCGTGATGGTATACGATTGGGGTGAGCCGGACAGTGTTTAAAAATCGCTGATATTATCATGATATTTCTAGCCTCAACACTCGGACAAGAGGTACGTCGATGTTATTGCCGCAGCAGCCAACTCGCTAAGAATGGTGTCATAGATTGAACTCATCTGGGTGAGTGACAAGATTCCGTATCAGAAGAAAACAAGAGCATGCAATGAATTCGCGACAGAGACAACGTTGGTCTCTCATGACCGCGCTGTATTTGATTGTTAGTACTCGTGTTGTGCTTTGGCGTGGCAGGCAACTTGTGCTAACTCCAAAATGTTCTAGATACGCTATAGTATGTTACCGTATTTTCTGCATGTGTCAAGACCAACAGCTTTGCACTGTGCTAATAGCTCATCTCTGACAATTAGTGTCCATTTTCTGCGCATGTCTCATATGCGCTGTATTTCATTTTTCTGACCGGCGAGACACAGAAACTATGCCATCGGTATCGTTGACAGTTGCAGTAAGTATTCTGCAACCATCTCATTCAAATCCAATCAATACACTCATGCAGGGGGCCCGGTCAGTCGGATTCCAATCATTGAACTTGGCTGAATATAATGACTCAATAGGTGTGAGTCGGAGTCTTTGATACTGGTGCGAGGGCGTTCACTAATTGGAAGTTTTAGGCACTATCGCATACTACGCAATAAGAGGAATAACTATGGCCTTGATCGCCATGTTGGGCGGTGAGTTACCCAGGTACAATACCTCTGTGATATTGACACACGATGCAAGTCATCACGATTGCTCGGTTATATGCCATGTATCAGGGATCTAAAAAGATGCTTATGTTCCTTGTTACTATCTTCCTGGCTGTAAACATCACATCCGGAGTAATCACAGCGATAGAACTAAACGGTCACCTTGTACATGGTGAGCGCATTTGCCAGTTGACTTGAAGAACACGGCTCATTGGACAAACACCAGAGGAGTGGATACTCTCTGGCACATATATGTGCTATTATGTATATAGAGGGTACGCGCAGCTTCTGAACTCCATGGCTTGGATGCTCAAGACTGTTTGGGAGTTCCTCGCACTGTGCCTTTCAGTCTGAGTGGCTGTGAAACACTTCCGTGAGCTGCGACGACTCGGCCTATCGACAGGATTGACCATCGGGGACTGTTTCGGAGTGCTGATACAATCTCACGTTCTTTATTTTGCAAGGTGAGCTTGTAATGTGAACGCGGTTATATTTTTCTGCTCAAGTTCCGCACATGTTAGCTTTGCTGGTGTCTCTTGCCTCCAGCTTGCTTATCCTTATCTCTCTCCAGAAATCGCGGTGCGCCGACCTGTCGCCAACATCTGCGTGTAACCACTGCGCATCAGTTCTATAGAATTCAAATTATATTGGAGCTCTGACACTCGATGGTGCTTTCCAAATTTTATCGGTTGTGCAGATGTTTGTGCTGGGACCACGCCTCATCCTGAGCGTTCGAGAATACCACGCCAAACTCGTGGCATACTCCGATGCAGAAACTAGCATGAATTCTATTGTTTTCCAGGAACATATACATGTATCAACTAGCAGTACTGTGTAGGGAAATGCTTGCCGAGTGGTCTACAGGGAGAAGAAATTCGATGGAGGATCCATCGTGGTATTTATTTAGCATTTAGGGTTTCGAAGCATATTTAAAAGGTCCAGGCAAACCTATTTCTTGTTGTATCACTACTGGAACGAAGTATCTGCGCTTGAATCAAGTGGTAATTACTAATAAGGGGAAATTATCCGGAACGACTAGCAACCAACCCGGTCCTTGATGGCCGATATTGAAATACAATGAGAATCAGTCACCCATACTTTCTTCCCATAGAAGACTTCTCCATGTTCTCCCACTGCAGCACATTATACTAGATAGTATGCAAGAGACTTGCGACAGCGTAGCCAGAACTGGTGTCGCACCGACAAACCTCGTGATTATAGAGCTCAGTACTACTATAGATATCGGCAGCCTGGTGACCTTCGCAATGCATTATTTAAAACTATCGCGTACCCGTCAGATGTGACAGAGCTACTAGTGCTTGATGATGAAACACTTACCATGTTGTCCTCGCATCCCGTGCAGTCCGAGGCCTTGCATGTTGACATCGGTGGACACTGATTCATCCCCTGCTGATCTGAAAGCAGTGAAAGAATTTCTCGCGACGGTATAGCCTGGCAGGTCGTACATGCCGGCAGGATTGGTACGAATTCTCAAATGGGTGGTATGAAGTTGTGGAGGAGACCACAACCAAGTAGTTCCAAATTCGGTGATTACCATCGTATACGACCGTCATATTGGATCATGTGTAGGGTTGATCTGTAACATTCCTCGTTTGATGGGAGCTGCCAGGGGTGTATACATGACAAATCGTGACACGCATCCATCGACACACTGCGGTCGCAGTCTAAGTAGCTGTGCATTCTAGCTTCCTTTCGTGTTGTGCCAGTCATATAGCAATACTTGAGGCTGAAATATTTCCGCAATAGCTGAAAAATGTAATAAGAATACAGTAAAATGATACAGTACGCAACTGAAACTTAGACTACACTTTCTCTATCCATCCGCCGGCGCTTACGCTCTTGCTCCTCTATGATAAGCCGTTCTGCAGCTGACATCGGCGCAGGTCGTTTCCTATCATTTCCACCGCCACCCTCTGAGCTCTCAGACTTGGCAGGCGCGGCAGACTTGAACACGTTAGGCCGCTTCAACGGATTAACTTTGAGAGGATTCGCCCCGGGCTTTATGGCAGTCAGCTTCAGCCCTGTCAGAGCAACTTTGGCCGTTGTATCCGATGTAGCCACTGGCTTTGCAGATAATGATAGAACAACCTTCTCCGCGCCCTCTTCTCTCTTGAGGCCCTCCTCAACGGGAAGGCTCGCACTTTCCTCACCACTCGCCTCTTTCTCCAACTTTGCTCTCTCAATCTGCTCTGCAATCAGAGTACGCTCCCGCTGTTCATCGTCCCGCGTAGCTCGATCCTTTTTGATAGAGGCTTCTTGCTTTGCGAGAGCTTTCGGGCTGCTGTCGATCCACGCAATAAACCATCCTTTTTCGGTCTCATCCACGCGTGCAATACCTGAGCGTCCCAGATGTTTGGCGAACTCGGTGAGGGTCACCCAACGGGTGGCGTTCATGTGAAGGTGGTTCTTGTCTTGAATGAATTCTTGGTAGACCTGATTGATGCGCACCCGTTTCGTGTTATATCTAACGAGCGACAAACAAAGTTTAGAAATTGGTATCAGTTTGAAAGAGAGCTACGCACCGTCTGCTGAGAAGTTGGACGAAATCATGCTGGAACTGGCTCGAGAAATCAGCGATATGCCGCCCGGCATTCTCGCCGACGACAAGCATCTGGCGAAGATGGGCTTCTGACTGAGCATGGCACTTGAAGCCGTTCTCATCTCGACACTGCTTCTCACAGACTTGGCAGTACCACCGCAGGCGCTGTAGGCCCTTGGATTTCATCTTATTGGCGAGATACTTTGGAGTTCCGACTGTACGTTGAACATTAGCGAGATTCATGCTCATAAATGTTAGTCTGACTGACCTTCTGCACGCGGCATGTTGGGCAATAAACAGGAGGTCCGGATAAGATTGAGGTAGGTAGTGGAGTCTCTTGAAGGAGAGCTTAGTCATCTGGAATGTTATACGTCTGATACTCACGTGACCTATAGCTGTGCAATGACAGCGCTTTCAACTGCTTTCAGATTGGACGAAGGACTACAACAAGCGTAGGGACTATGCTCAGCGAGAAAGCCAAAGGGAAGCAGCGTGAAATAGACCCGCCCCTTGAGCAGCCCTCATCCTCGACACCGCCAGATGATTCCAGAGACCTTACGATCCGGTTTACTGAGGGTATCCCCGACTTTAAACTCACCGTCAGTCTGAAGGACACAGTCAGGGATGTTAAAGCTAATGTGCGTGGTTGAAAGTATAATTGGTACTTGACTTATGTGCATATAAATACAGATAGTCAATGGTCTCCCCCAACTGAAAGACCGTCGGCTTCGTCTCATACATGCTGGGCGCCTGCTGACGGACGGAACATTCCTTCACGAATGGCTGACAACCCTCGAGGAGCGACAAGTCCGTGCCACTTCCCGTTCTGAAGAGCTTTTAAAGGATGATCAACTGGTGACGTGGTTGCATTGTTCTGTTGGCCCCGTGATCGAGCCTGGAGAGAGCGAAGAGGAGAAACCACAAGTGCGTGGCTGATGAATATAATGATTCGTGTTCGCTTATTGCTTTTCGCATAGGTTGCTCAATTGCAACCACTGAGGGGATTTGACAGGCTTGCTGCTGCAGGATTCTCTGAAGATGACATTGCAAATTTCAGGCGGCAGTTTCATAGTCAATCGTCATCAAATTATCTTGACATTGAGTTTGAGAACGAAGAAGACTGTATGTCCTCTTAAATTTACCAGAAAATATGCTTACCATACTGCAGATGATGAACATGCGCGAGCTCTCGAAGAACAATGGATAGACTCCATGGATAACGTCAACACAGCCTCCCTTTCTTCTGCTTCCTCACAAAGTCTCATTCTCCGCGGGATTGTCATTGGGTTTTTCTTCCCGATCATACCATTTTTCTTCTTACGTGAAACGAAAGCCGCAGTTTTTTGGGAAGAGGGTGAGCACGAGAGTGGGGAGAGTGTCATATTTTCGTCAGTCTTTTTCTATTTATGAATTCCCGTAATCATATACTGACCGGTACACTAGACGGCGCACACAAGTAGGAATTGTTTTTGGATTTTTAGTAAATTTGCTCTTCGGGATGTGGAGATATTTGCTGGACACATCGTAGGTGTACATGGAATTATTATCATTGGAACTTGCAGTGGGTCCCCGAAGACACCCAAATCGATTAGAATGTACTAATATGGAGCTTCTCCACAGAGTTAGGCTGCATTGCAATTACCCATACACTGCAAACGTGGTACAACATTCCTATTGATGTCATAATTTATCAGTGGATTATTCTCAGGCGGTTGCCAGACGCTGAGTGACGACTCGGTTTCCTTGGCTCCTCACCCAATATCATATTTGGTTCCGAGAATAGACAAGTGTCTATTTAAATTTCTTGCAATGGAACAACATCGATAGCATAAGTCATGGTTTGGCTTGTGAAGAGCATGCTTTTGGTGCACACAAGTTACTGGGGATCAGACTTGACATAATGGTGCGTGACTCTTCTCGAAAGACATCTCTTTCTGGTTCTTACGAAGACCGTGCAGATATAGATGCTGGGGTACGTGGGTACATTCTACGCGTGATGCCCTCCAAATCGCACACACGAAATATTGACTTGCATGATGCTAATGCATTTGGCGTCTGCATATGCCAGCCAACTTAGCTCACGCCGAGCATGGACAGATTCAAAGATCAAGACGCCGAAATTGGGTGCTGAAAACGCCACATGTATTTTCCCAGGACGACGCCCAAAAACTTGTCATAGCGTTCGACGAGGCCCACCTTCTGAGCAACATGAGTAACAAGGGTTTTCGTGCATCCCATTTTCTTGACAGGACAGTCAACGCCTACTGTCATAACAATGACGCAATAGTCTGGGTCGTTTTTTCATCTACGACTTCAAGAGTGGCCGATTTTTCGGCTCCTCAGGTGATTAGCGCCTTCCTTAGGTGAAGGAAAAGTCGAGCTCACCTCCCAGAAGCGAACGAGATCAGTCACGCGCTCGCCCGCATTGAACGTGACTGGTTCACGCTGATAATGTTCAAGCTCACGCAGAGCATCTTTTCGGTCCTCTTCAAGTGCCTTAGCACGCTGTGCAGTGAGTTCTTCGATCGAAGGCTGGTTTTGCCTTGAAGTCATGTGCGCGTGTGTGACTGATGCTGAGCGTCGAATTGTGATGTTAATACTTGACAGGCGAGAAACTGCGTGAGCTTGAGCCTGACTCGGAGCTGCACGGGAGACGGTGCTAGTAGCAGTACATGCTGGCGCTCAGATGCCGAAGGGATAGCAGAAGCTGCAAAACTGTTCCACTAGCGAAAACTCATGTTTTGTGAATATAATACTAAACTCACAGTATGATGCACGAATTTCGAATACGACACCCGTTGCCTAATCACGCTTGAGGATTGCTCAACATTTGTACAGTATTGCAGGCGCCTGTCCTCCGGCGCTAAAAGTAGTACTGCGGTCCGATGAAGATACGTATAATTATGTTTTAGAACAAAAGGTTTGAGGATGGGTAACGGAGGAGTAGATGTTGAGGAATTTGAAATGCTAGAGATGTGAGGTTGCTGGAGTACTACTCTAACGAATCACCAAGTCACAGGCCAGATTTAGCATCTCATTCCGGCGGCAGTTCGTTCCTGATTTGATGCTTGTTACAACGAGGTGTAAACGAATCGAGTTGTATCGAACTGCCTCATTTTCGAACGGAATCGAACTCACCTCGAGGTCACCTCGATTCGACAGCAACACTAATTGCCGTTGTAGGCCTAATCATCGATTGGCTAGCCAACAAGTCGGTCAACAACCACGTTGAAATGGATTCACGTAGCATGATACGTCTTTCATCTCTGTCGTCCTCTCATACCACCATGATTCCACCGCAGGATGACGAGGAAACACCTTTTCTGCAACGACCAGACTCACCAGAGCAGCCAAAGGCTAAGACACCTCTTCCCTGGGATCAATTTTGGCTTCTACTGCTCCTGGAGATACCAGATTTTCTTTCTGCTCGGACCCTTGCCCCGTTTATTCCCCAAGTGAGTAGTATATTCCCTTCGGTGGACTTATATCCGATCACAGCTGAAACTTTGTCAAGCTCATTAGGGATATTGGAGTCACTCACGGAGACGAATCCCAGGTTGGTTATTATGTCGGCATCCTTGTAAGCATGTCTTCATCGCTCCTCCACCTTATTCGTGGCTGATATTCTCTCGAGGGATCATCATCCTCTGCAGCTCATACCCTGACTATTTTTCATTGGAGTCGACTGTCCGACCACATCGGGCGGAAGCCTGTAATGCTGACAGCTCTATCAGCAATTTCTGTCTCGATGTTTTCATTTGGGTTGTCGAAGACCTTCCTTGGTCTGGTAGCAAAGTCAGTGTATTCAGTTGAATATCGAATAGTAGTTGTGATTGTCAATTACTTGACCATAGTCGTGTTATCTGCGGAGCATTTGATTCGAGCGGTGCTGTTCTCAAGACCTTGGTGATGGACATTACTGACACAACCAATATGCCCAAGGCATACGGTTATACGCCAATTCCAGTGATGATCGCGACCACAGTTGGGTAGGCATACAGTACATTTTTCCTCGCGCTAAGGTTCACGGCATCTACTAGACCACTCATTGGGGGATTGCTTTCCCAACCAGCAGACAGATTCCCCAACATCTTTGGCCGATCAGAACTTCTGAAAACCTACCCATATCTCCTGCCATGCTCTATCTCGGCATTTTTCATATCGATAATTTGGCTAGTCGCGTATATTTGTCTCAATGAGGTGAGCGCGATGCTGAAAATCTATCTCTGGATCACGCTAAGTGCGGTTGCAAGAGCGTTTCTACCAGGACACCACTTTGGGAGCTAATTAAGGGGGGATTTTTTGGACAGTCACGCTCAAAGCCTCGCCAGTCATCGTGCAATGTTACATTTGATCCTGCGAATCCTGGAGAAGTCCAATCAAAGCCGCTTCCGCTTCGCGCCTTGCTAACCTCGAAAGTGTTGAGTGTGACAGCGAGTTATACCACCATGGGCCTGTTTCACATGGCGTTCAGTTCAGTCTTACCTGTTTTCTATGCGACACCAATTGAACTTGGTGGTCTTTCCCTTGACCCTCCTCGCATCGGTGCTTTACTTGCGGCATCAGGTATCATACAAGGCATATTCCAGCTACTTTTCTACGCTCGCTTACACGATCGCTTCGGTGCAAGAGTTATCTACATCACCGGCATTAGCTCCGGCATACCCATCGTCATTTTATTTCCAGTGATCAATGCTCTGGCTCGAGCCTATGGAATAGGTATGGCGGTGTGGCTGTGTGTTGCCGTCCAGCTTACGCTGAAAACTAGCTTGATCATGTGCTTCCGTATGTTAATTCAGCACTTCCTGCGTTCTGTTGAACTGAGAACAACTCATAGCCTCCATGATATTATTTATCAGAGCAGCTGCTCCCAATCGCGCCTCGCTCGGAGCAACCACTGGAATCGCGCAGGTGGCTCTCGCAGTAGGAAGGATCGTTGGCCCGGCGTCTGCGGCTTCAATATTCTCTTATTCACTGCAGGAAGGGCATGATGCGTGGTTGATATATTACTTTTTGATCGCGATTGTATTTCTCGCTGTAGGTACTGCTCTATTGCTTCCCCGTTATCCTAATGTATGAGAAGATTCCCAATAATATTATTGCGAATGACCGTGTGCATTATGGTCTGTACTAACCTATACCCTTGCAAGTCCCTTACATAAAATAATCTTGCATCGCAGATGCACAAATTGGAAGGCAAGTATACGGGGCAACGTGCGTAATAGGAGGTACTTACTTTTACGTTTCTGCTACATAGCCTATAACTTTGAGCTTGTTCTGTAAACTGCCGTACTCCTTATCGACGAGCTAGCAGCGACCGCCGACTTCGTGGAACGACTTCTCATCTAATAAGCCCAACTCCCCGTTAACGTTGCGTTAGCTTGCTTCACTTGTGTACAGTGCACCCAGACTAGACAGACCATAAGTAGTCAGTCAGCCAACGAGATCCTCTAGGTGACAGTCACCGGCGAACCCCTGGCCAGTGGCGGCTATACCCGGAGTGCTACATAATAGGGAAGTGCCGTGTGACTGATTTTATGTCAACTGATCAGCAAAAGCAGGTTCTTGTGGACTGCCAATGGCCATTAGGCCTTATCGATTAGCTAGCCAACAAGCCGGTCAGCAACCGCCTCATTGGAATGACTTCACATAGTATAACAAGCTGCATCTTTCATCCACGTCATTCCCTCGCACCACCATGATTGCGCCGCAGAATGACGAGGAGACACCTCTTCTGCAACGACCAAAGCAGCCAACGGCCAAGATACCTCTTCCCTGGGATCAATTTTGGATTCTACTGCTCTTGGAGATGCCAGACTTTCTTTCTTCTCGGACCCTTATCCCGTTTATTCCCCAAGTGAGAATATCCTGTTTGCTTGGACTTATCTGACCACAACTGGACTTTGTCAAGCTCATTAGAGACATCGGAGTCACTCACGGAGACGAATCCCAGGTTGGTCACTATGCCGGCATCCTTGTAAGCATTCATCGTTTTTACCCTTTCGTTCGTCCATGATACTATACTCTCCAGCAATCATCGTACTATGCAGCTCATACCCTGACCATCTTTCATTGGAGTCAACTTTCCGACCACATCGGGCGGAAGCCTGTAATACTGACAGCTCTATCAGCAATTGTTATTTCGATGCTTTCGTTTGGGCTGTCGAAGACCTTCTTTGGTCTGGTGGTCAGGTCAGCGTGTCCAGTTAAATGTCAAATAGTAGCTGTGACCATCAATTCCTGACATTCTTGACCAGTCGTATTGTCTGCGGAGCATTTGATGCGAGCGATAGTATAGTCAAGAGCATGCTGATGGACATCACTGACACAACCAATATGCCCAAGGCATACAGTTATATACCAGTTTCATTGATGATCGGAAATACAGTTGGGTAGGCATTCGGTACACTTTAGCTCTCACTAAGATTTACGTCATCTACTAGACCACTCATTGGGGGGTCGCTCTCCCAACCTGCAGACAGATTCCCTGACATCTTCGGGCGATCAGAACTCCTGAAAACCTACCCATATCTCCTGCCATGCTCTATCTCAGCATTTTTCATATCTATAATTTGGCTAGTCACGTATATATGTCTTAAAGAGGTGAGCACCTGAAAACTCATCTTTGGATCACACTAAGTGTGGTTACAAGAGCGTCTCTACCACTGGCAAAACATCGCTCTGGGAGCTAATCAAAAAAGGATTCTTCGGACAGTCATACTCGAAGCCTCGCCAGCCATCGAGCAACATTATAGTTGATCCAGGGGAAGGGAGTCCTGGAAAATTTCAACCAAAGCCGCTTCCATTGCGCGCTTTGCTAACCTCGAAGGTGTTGAGTGTAACAGCGAGTTATACCACCATGGCCCTGTTCCAAACAGGGTTCAATTCGGTCTTACCTGTTTTCTATGCGACACCAATTGAACTTGGTGGTCTTTCCCTTGACCCTCCTCGCATCGGCACTTTACTTGCGGCATCAGGTGTCATACATGGAATATTTCAGCTGCTTTTCTACGCTCGTTTGCATGATCACTTCGGTGCAAAAGCTATCTTTATCACCGGTGTTAGCTCCGGCATACCCATCGTCATCTTATTTCCAGTGGCCAATGCTCTGGCTCGAGCCTATGGAATAGGTATGGCTGTGTGGCTGTGTGTTGCCGTTCAGCTTACGCTGAAGACTAGCCTGCTCATGTGCTTCCGTATGTTAATCCAGCACTTCCTGCGTTCTGTTGAACTGAGAAGATCTCATAGCCTGCATAGCATTATTCATCAGAGCAGCTGCTCCCAATCGCGCCTCGCTCGGAACAACAAATGGAATCGTCATGATGGCTGTCGCAGTAGGAAGGATCGTTGGCCCGGCATCTGCAGCTTCAGTCTTCTCTTATTCATTGCAGGAGGGGCATGATGCGTGGTCGATATACTACTTCTTTATCGCAATTGCATTTCTCGCTGTAGGTACTGCTCTATTACTTCCCCGTGATCTTAATGTATGGGAAGATTCCCAATAATATTATCGCGAATGACTGTACATTATGATCTAGTGTAGGAGGCAGGACTGGCAAAATTCTACTATGTAACCTATACCCTTACAAGTGAATTGCATCGCACAGCAGATGGGCCAATACTTACGGCTAAATATTGTCTCGATTTGCAAACATTGCAAGGAACCTATAGAATTTTCCGATAATTATGTATCATAGGTGATGAGTCCAATCGTTTACCGTCGCTTTTGGTTTATGTCTCCTGCATTTAATCTTACCTCGCATGGGTGCAGGCCTTAAGATTGTGAATGTTAGCTAGCCATAAGCCTGAGATCCTCTGGGTGATAGTGCTATTGTGAGTATAGCGAGGTGGTCACGCGAGGCTAGACAGGTACGATCTCAGTATTTGGTTTACAAATCTCTTTATTGATGAATGTTTTTACTTAGACAGGTACACTATATTGTACGTTAGTACTCGTACTCAAACGTCACATTAGAACACTCACATCTCAGTATTCAGTTTATGAATCTGAGATGTTTCGACGGCGGCTGGCTGCTTTTATATGGTGAGTGTGCCAGCAGCATCAGGAAAACCCTCCCAGGGAAAAAATGTTATAATTTTCGCTAAAAGTTCGAATTCAGATAATTCTATCTAATTACAAGAATTAGGAATAAAATTGCTAGAAGACGATAATGTTGGATGCAAATATCACAAAATGTCAGAAATTACTTGAATATACAAAAAGTGTATCTATCTACATAAATACAAATTCAACCAAAAATTGTGACAATCATCCAGAACCATGGGACGCCCCACCCGATCCCAGCAGCCACCAGTGTTTAGCGCACATGCCTGGCGCACATCAGCAAATGCTGACATGGCTCAAACGTGTGTGGAGGACACTGGAGAGCACCAGAAGAGTGGAAGGAGGGCTGAGACAGGAAGCATGAGATGGAGGGTAGGATGTAGTGTAGGGTGCGAGTGGCAATCATAGTAGCATGCTGCAAGGTTAAAGATAGTAGTAAACGAGAAAAAAAAACATGTGCACCTAGTAGAACAAGCGGTGAATGACTGAGTAAAATTTTGTTGAAGTTCATCATTTGCACATATTTGTTTCGCTCACATGATTGTTTGGTTGATATCGAACCATTTGCATGTATTTGTTTGGCTCACATGACTTTGGTTTGAAAACTTTTGAACTTCCGATGTCGATCCCTCATTCCTCAATGTTCAACATTGTCAGCCTCAACCATCAAGCTGATAGGTATGTCTTGAGTTTTTTTAAAAGTTCTACTTAACATTCATAACTAAAAACTAGGTAGTTCATAGTTGTCCTTCTGTGCTCGTCGTTGGATTGTGAGTGTGTTGGTCCTTGTTTGAGCAAGAGCCACACTGATCCAAGTTGTTACCCGCTGTTCGCAGGAAGTGAGTCCATCAATCCTCATTCGAGCAAGAGCCATGCTGATCCAAGTCATTGCCCACCGTTCGCAGATGGTAGTCCATCAATCCTCGTTCGAGCAAGGGCCATGCTGATTCAGGTCGTTGCCCACTGTTCGCAGGAAGTGAGTCCATCAATCCTTGTTTGAGCAAGAGCCATGCTGATCCAACTCATTGCCCACCGTTCACAGAGAGTGAGTCCTTCGATCCTCATTCGATCTCAAGCCATGCTGATCAAGTCGTTGCCCACCATTCACAGTTCGTAAGTCTGTCGATCCTCGTTCGAGCAAGACTCGAGCAAACACCATGCTGATCCAAGGCGTTGTCCGCCATTCGCAGGAAGTGAGCATGTCGAACCTCCTCTGAGCTCGAGCCATGCTGATCCAGGTCGTTGTCTGCCATTCGCAGCGGGTGAATGTGTTGATCCTTTTTTGAGCTCGAGCCATGCTGATCGTTGTTGTTGTTGTTGTTGTTGTTGTTGTTGTCCGCCATTCACAGCGTGTCAATCCTCCTTCCAGGGGTCACCGTACGTCCTTTCTATAAATCCACTCGCGCGTTTCACTAATATAGCTTTACAGTGGCTCAAAAAAGTGTCCCAATGTTTGTAGGTTTTCATGTAATTGTGTTATTGCGAGCCAGGGTGTGAGAATCTGACTAAGTCAAAGGGAGGTCCCAAAAAGCTCCGCTTCTCGGCTACAATTATGTCCCCTATAGCGTGAGAATCCATTGACGCCGTGCGAAGATATGGCTATTTTAATTAGGTGACTCATTGGGACACTTTTTTGAGTTTCTATTAAAATATGAAAATCAGATCATTTAGACATGACACCATTTACAAATATATATATAAATGGTCCCATATTGACAATATGGTCTCATTTTAATATCCTGTACATATATAAACCCTTCCAATAACATCATGTCCCTCATAATCAGCATGAAGTCTATTTCCTCTTCTCAAAGAGATAATATCCTTTTTCTCTCCACCTCTGGTCTATCTATCAGGCAGATTGCCTCCAAAACTGGTCTGGGGAAGTCAACTATTGCCAGGGTTATCAACCAGAATATTCCCAACAAAGAAAATGTCAAAATGGGTCGTCCTTCTAAACTTACTCTGCATGACAAAAGAGCTCTTGTTCATCATATTATATCTGGAAAGGCCTCTACTGCTGTTCAAGCCACAAAATACATCAATTCCATCATCACTACCACTGTCTCCACTCAAACAGTCAGGAACACCCTCAAGGAAGCCAATCTTAAAGCTGTAGTCAAGAAGAAGAAACCCCTACTGTCACCAGCCCATAGGAAAAGGAGACTAGCATTTACTTTAAAGCACCAGCACTGGACTATAGAGGACTGGAAGAGAGTTATTTGGTCAGATGAAACTAAAATCAATAGGATGGAGTCAGATGGTCAAGAGTATGTTTGGAAAAAGGCAGGAGATCCACTTGGAGAAAAAGAAGTGAAAGGTACTCTTAAGTTTGGAGGAGGAAATATGATGGTGTGGGGCTGCATGGGGTGGCACGGGGTGGGAATTCTATGTGAGGTGGAGGGGAGGATGAATGCAGAGCAGTATGTTTCCATTCTAGAGGAGTGTCTGCTCAAAAGCATGCAAGAATCAGGTATTGATGAAGAAGACATTATCTTCCAACAAGATAATGACCCCAAGCATACCTCAAAGTTGGCCACCAAATGGTTTGAGGACCATGATATTACTGTCCTATCATGGCCAGCACAGTCTCCAGACCTCAATCCCATTGAACATCTTTGGGAATTACTCAAGAGAATGCTTGCTGCCTATCAAGACCCACCTAATGGACTATTTCAGTTATGAGAGAGAGTTGTAGTAGAGTGGGGAAAGATTGCTAAGGAGGAGTGTCAGAAATTGATAGAAAGTATGCCTAGGAGGGTAGCAGCAGTCATTAAAGCTAAGGGAGGAAACACTAAGTACTAGAATTATAGAGACTATGTATAATTGATTCAAACTCAAAAAAGTGTCCCAATGAGTCACCTAATTAAAATAGCCATATCTTCGCACGGCGTCAATGGATTCTCACGCTATAGGGGACATAATTGTAGCCGAGACGCAGAGCTTTTTGGGACCTCCCTTTGACTTAGTCAGATTCTCACACCCTGGCTCGCAATAACACAATTACATGAAAACCTACAAACATTGGGACACTTTTTTGAGCCACTGTATGTGCCTCAGCACACCACCACCCACAATACCATGCAAACATGGAAGGGACGCATCGGACACGTCCAAATCATCTGACAAGGGCGGACGTAAGTCCAAAAAGGCCAGGTGAGTGATCATCAGGAAATCAACCCAAACTTGATATAACTGGATATAATTGGTAAAATGATATCAAAAATCCACTGAATTATATAAGATTATATACAAAAATAAAGCTTGATACAAGCACAACAAATAGCTATTGAATGAACAAGGGTTGCAAGAAAACTGCCAATCTGATGTAGATATATCAAGTCTTACAATTGATTGCAAGAAAACCAACATTCTGATGTTTGAAATATCAAGTCTTACAATTCGCAATAACACAATTACATGAAAACCTACAAACATTGGGACACTTTTTTGAGCCACTGTATTAGCTTATGCTCATCCACTTAGGTATTTGCGGTCAATTGTAGCTATACAGTAATTACTTTTATGTGTATCTTCTATGTAATCAAATATCAGTTGTTTTTTCTTGTAACATTGTCTGATGTGCATGATTCGTGAACCAGAATTCAACAAATACTTTCTGCAATTCACAACATTTTCACGTGAAATATCATCTAATTTTTGATAATTATAATTGATGGAGAAGGAGGTAAAAAAGTCTGTCTAGCCTGCATAATTCTTCTAATTTTCCTAAAACCCATAATTTGAGGTAATAATCAAAAATTATCACAATTTAGTGAAAATTATAACATTTTTTCCCCAGGAGGGTTTTCCTGATGAGGAGTTTTGATGGAAACATATACTAAAAGAATGAAAAAGATTGCCAACATTTGACACGTCGTCTGGATTCTCCGTTTGGTGGCACTCGCACCTCGAGCTGCCTTATTCATCGGCCGTAGTCCCATTTCCCCCTTTGGTTCCTCCTCTCTCAGCCTTTCCATCCTTGGGTTCATCGGCTCTCAACACTCCCCCTCGAGCACTATCCAAACACATCATGCCTCTCAATCTCTGGAGTCTGGGTCACGGTAGTGCCTTGGTGAAGGTGTCGGCTACATTGTCCTCTGTGGGACAATAGAAGAGCTTGAAGATGCCGCTCTTGACATGTCCACGGACGAAATGGTATCGTAAGTCGATATGTTTCGTTCTCGACTGGATCTTTCCATTGGACGCTAACACGATGGCTACTTGATTGTTGCAGTGTATGGGGATTGGGAGGTTCAGGGCTTCATAGAGTTTGGCGATGAGGAGCTGTAGGAAGAGGAGTTCGCGTACCACACTGGTAAGCGCGATATATTCAGCTTCTGCCATCGACAATGCTATGAATGGTTGTTTCCTTGCACTCCAGGCTATGGGTGCACCATTGTACATGACGACATATCCCGACATCGAGTGTCGGTGCGGCTGGGACACCCAATCTGTGTCTATGAAAGCTTCCAGGCCAGCATCTGTGACTCCCAAGGTAAGTTCCATGTCATCCGTTGCCTTCAAATAACGTAGGGCCCATTTTGCAGCTTCCCAGTGGGCTCTGCTGGGGTTCCTCATGAACTGCGACAATGATGTGACTGTGAAGGTGATGTCCGGGTGGGTACTGGTGGCTGCATACATCAAGGACCCAATGGCCCTTTGATAAGGTACGTTGCGCATGTCCTGTATCTCAGCATGAGTCGTGGGAGCTTGGTCTACTAACAGAGTTGTTGTAGCCTCCATTGGTGTCTGGATGCTCTTGGCGTCGCCCAGGCAAAAGCATTCAACTATGGTTGCAACGTAGGCCTTTTGTGAAAGGGTGATGGTATGTGCCACTCTATTCCTCGTCACCTTCAGCCCTAATAGCCACTTTAATTCTCCCAGGTCCGATATTTCGAAATATTGCTGGAGTTCGGCCTTGAACCGGTGGATATGGGCCATGTGGTTCGACGTCACAGCCATGTCATCCACGGACACCATGATGATGGTATGCTGGTTGGAGGTACATTTGTAGTACATGACTTGATCGACTTTGGACCTGCTGAATCCCAATGTTAGGAATATGCCTGATAGTTCTTTGGCCCACTCGAATCCTGCCTGCATCAGGCCAGGCAAACTCCTCCTCAGCCTCAACACCTTTCCATGCTGGTCCTCCTTCAAGTAGCCGGGCGGGGTGCACATATATATTTCCTCCTGGATGCTGGCATAGAGGTAAGCACTTTTGATATCTACCTGGTGTATCTCCCAGTTTCGCTGAGCCGCCATCGCTAGCACCATCCGGATCATTATCATGCTGGCTGTGGGGGTGAAAGTGTTGAAGTAGTCGATGCTGAGCTTCTGCCTCTGCCCATCTGCCATGAGTCAGGTGTGCAACTTCAGCTTCTCCCCATCCGGTCCGTATTTAGTGGCCAGGATGTAATGGCACGGTATGATGTTGGCACCTCAAGGTGGATCCACTACCTCCCACGTACCTAGCTTCTCCAACTGACCTATCTCATGGTCCACTGCCTCCTGCCATTCAACAGCATCTGGACCATTTAGGGCCTGCTGTAGGGTGGGTTCTGGCTCTTAGGGTTGCCAAAGTTTAGTTCAGTTCAGTTCAGGGACTACTTTTTTTGAACCTGAACCTAAACTGAACTTCACATGAACTGGTTCTGGTAGGTTCGGTCCAGGTTCAGAACTAGTTCAAACCTATGAACCTAGATACATAAAACATCAAAATTCTGCAATTGTTATCTGAGTCTATCATCAAACGTGAGAGAGATCTGACTATGGACATCCTACAGAGGTCAGCCACAATAGCCACAATAGTACGAATATGTATGATACATACTTTTAAATGTTCTCGAAGTTTAACTTCGACTTCCTTAGCCTTTGCAAGAATCTCTTCTTGAAGCTTCGTATGATGTGGAGTGTCAGACTTGAGGGTTTGAGGATATTGGTACCGAAGCATAGCTCGAAAAGGTCCCTTGTCAATGACCATGAAAGACTGTCATAACAATGATAAATGAATTCAAACAATGATAGATACAATACCTGGTCTTTGGTAACAACAAACTCAACAATATGCTCAAGTAAGCCTTCTTTTGTCTATCGAGAAGCGGGGTGAGCAAAGCCATCAAGCTTCGACTGGGTAGTTGATGGTTCAGTAACATCATCGATGAGGGCACCCTTTAGTAAGGCCATGTGGTTCATGGCAATACCTGCAGCCTTGCATTTTGCCTGATAGATCAGACCATGAGTATCCCAGTTGCTAACACATAGACTAGAGACAGAATAAATTATAGAACATAATGACACACTGAGCAATGTGTTTGGGAAGTGTGGATACACCTCCCATGAACCAGCAGTCCTGCTTGGTGACATGTCTTGCTCTTTGAATTTGATTACTAGTGGGAGAGACGTGGACAAAAAGAAACACATACTTGCAAACTTCACACCAGTTTCTGTCCTGTGTAGTGCTATCTGACATTTTTCGGCCTTTTGCACTGGTGAAAATAGTTCGAATATCATCAGTGCATGAGTCACGTCCACGATGAGCGTGTTTCTGGATCTTTACAAAGAAGTGTTGCACGCAATTTGAACATGTTGTGAACAAGCACTGTGCACGAACACAAATGAGCGCAAACAAATGCAAATGTTTGTAAGCAATATGACATATATATTGAAAAAATAAACACACCTGAGTGCGGAACAAATGCAAACAAATGAGCGCAAATGAAAACAAACACGAACGTGTCGTGAATGAGCGTTGCGTTGCATGTGAACGAAAGTGTGAAACAAATGCAAATGAGTATGAAACATATGCAAATGTTTGTAAGTAATGTGATGTGTACATATATATTTTGAAAAAAGAAACACACCTGAGTGTGAAATGAGCGCGAACAATTCAAACAAACACAAATGTCGTGAATGAGTGTTCCGCACGAATGAAAGTTTGAAACAAACGCAAACGAGTGCAGAACGAATGCAAATGTTTGTAAGTAACAACATACATATTTTGAATAAAAACACACACCTGAGCGCGAAACAAACACAAACGAACGAGCACAAACGATTGCAGTGCGAAGCGAATGCAAATGAGTGCGAACAAATGCAAATGAACCAAAAAGGAATGCAAATGTTTGTAAGTAACGACATACATATTTTGAAAAAAAAACACACACACCTGAGCATGAAACGAGCACAAAAGAGTGTAAAACAAACACAAATGAACGAGCGATACGAAAAACGAATGCAAATGTTTGTAAGTAATGCAACATATACATATTTTGAAAAAAACACACACCTGAGCGTGAAACAAACGTGAATGAATGAGCTTGAACAATTGCAGTGTGAAGCGAACACAAACGAGTGCGAACAAATGCAAATGAATGAAAAATGAATGCAAATGTTTGTAAGTAACGACATACACAGATTTTGACCAAAAGACATACCTGAGTGCAAAACAAATGCCAACAAACGAGGACAAACAAAAAATGAATACAAACGAAGAAGCGTGGGCGCACAAACATTTCACACACAAACGAGAATGAGGACAGGACACGAGTGTGAATGCAAATATGAGCAAACAAATGCAAACTAATGCAAATGAATGAGATAAAGGATTGAAATCAGTATTATAGATGTAAAGGTAATAAAAAACGAACCTGCAGACGCGAGTGCAAATGCGTGCAAATGGATGCAAACAAATGTTAGATGACTTGACCTTAAAACAAAAAATGATGAGACCATACCTGTGTTTCAGTGCAACGTTCGTCCTGAATCTCTGCATAAGACTTCAAGGTGTTGTCATCTTCATCCTCCAGTTGTGCATCATTGTGACCATCTGCATCTTGCTCGAGAACAGATGTGGGAGGGTCTTGGGACTCATCTTCTGAGTCGATGTGCATACGAGAAGTCTTGTGCTTGACCGGTGCTAGTTCATAATCATTTGGATCCAACAACTGATGTTTGCATTTGTGATTTGTTGCAGATGATGATGATGCAGCATTTTCGTGAGTGGTAAGCTTCCATGCTGGTTTTTGAACACGGCTACCAGCTACTCTTGCTGCAGGTAAAGCACCAGACTTTGTGAGGGCTGAATGGATATCAAGCTGACTCGGGGCTGGTGTAGATGGAGTTAATGCGATGAAAATGATAGTATGATTAACATAGGATTACCTGATTTAGCTGGTATCTTCAATGTTACAGAATTTTTGTTGATAGGTATCTCGTCAGATTCAGACTCGTAGAATGTGATTTCAGATGCATCCTTTAAAGTTCCATCTAGATTGGATGCACACTGACTTTCATCAGCGTTGGACATTGTGTAGACAGATGTTTGAGGGTTGTTGGTCAAAAAAAATTTGAGTTATTTGCCTGATCAAATATGGTAATTACTGTCTAGTACTGCTGCAAAAGCCTTTGAATATTGGCAAACAACAGTCTAGCTGGTTCATACAGGTTCGGACCAGTTCGAACCAAGTTCAGGGAGGCTACCTCTGCCCTGAACTGGAACTGAACCCCACACCCAAGGGCCGAACCTGAATCTGTAGGTCCAGTTCAGGGGTTCAGTTTTGAACCTTAGGTTCTGGACTGAACTTCGGTAACCCTACCAGCGGCTCTGCTGTGGCCAAGGCAAGGTGAAGATAGTTTTCTTCATTCATTAGGTCCACCTCTGATGCCTCCAACAGATTCTCCATCGTTAGGGCAGCTGTCTGGCCCTTGTTTAGCGCTGCATAGTATCCGGGGGGTGGTCTTGCCCTCGTTGACCTCATTGGAGGAGTAGATAGTTGAGGTTGTTGAGGAGTAGAAGGCTGAGGTTGCTGAGGAGTAGAAGGTTGAGGTTGCTGTGGCATGGTGATGGGCTGGATGCTACTAGGTGAGTTATTATTACCGTTGCCACTGCTATGTTCGTTAACAGCAGTAGACTCCCCCTCGTCCGGCACACCATCAGCTGCCAGGATTGGCTTGAAGGTGACATTCCTTTCAACCGTGACTCAATGTTTCCCAGGCCAGCATACCCGGTATCCCTTACTTTCAGTGTCTACCCCCATGAAGACTGCCTCTTCTGCCCTCGCCTCCAGCGCATGGATGAAGACTGTCGTCTCAAATTCGTGGGCGCACGACAAGTCTGGCTTGGACTTGTGCACCATCTCATAGGGTGTGCTACCTGGGATGGCTCTTGAAGGTAGGCAGTTCTTGAGCCACATTGCATAGCTAATGGCTTCAGCTCACAGATACTTTGGCATGTCTTTGCCCAGGAGCATCGCTCTCGCATGCTCGACCAGGGTCCAATTGAGCTGTTTGGCCACGCCGTTCTGTTGTGGTGAGTTGTGCACCGTTAGTTGCTGTTTGATACCTTGCTGATGCAAATATTGGTCGAACTCAGTGCTCAAATACTCCCCTCCTCTGTCCGAATGGACTTTGCACACTCAGACACCTGGTGACTGACGTGTCACCCATGCCTCATAGGACTTGAATGCAGTAAGTGCATCACTCTTTTATTTGAGGAATTCAAGTTGCGTCTGGCGGCTAAAGTCGTCCATGAAACTGACATAATATTTACAGCTGCCTAGGCTCGTCATTTGTGCCGGTCCCCAGAGGTCTGTATGGACTATCTCCCCATAGGTAAGTGCACGTGTCTTCGTCTCTTTCGGGAAGGACTGCTGCACTGACTTAGCCTTCACACAGGTATCGCAGAATTTGGGTTTGGATTGCGGGTCCAGGTCTACTCCCACCACCAAGCCTTTTTTCACGGCCTCGGCCAGTGCATTCTGGCTGACGTGGCCCAGCTTCCTATGGAGCTGGCTCAACATAAGTGTTCCTTTCACTACGTGAGCTTGGTGATACTGACGCCCCTTTGACATCACACTATAGAGTCCCTCTACCTGCGGAATCTTGGCAATGACATTTTATTTGGGGCCGTGTGACAATATTTTGCACATCATGCCCTCGAATAGTACAGCCAGTCCTGCAGATGCAATCCGGTTCGTTGAGATCAGGGTGAAGGCCATCGTTGGGGCATATAGCATGTCCTTTAGGGTGACACTGGTGCGTTTGGCACCCAAAGGTAAGTCTATTTTGATGTCTCCGCTGTCATGCATGGTATGTGATTCATACCATGTCAGATATATATAGAGAGTGATAAGGAAGATATGAGAGACTGTCTAGCCCTCTGTCACTGAGTTACTTCTCCATTTTTCCTTTGATTCATTGTCTTGTATTTTATTTCTCACTTTTCAGACTTATTTTTAACTTGTATTTGTATCAAGCATGTGACTTTCTGTTTATTTCTCATTGTTTATTGTTATTTGGCTTGTTTCAGCCACCAAGTTTTGTATCTCTATTTATTTCTGACTGTTTATTTTTATTTGGCTTCTTTCAGCTATCAGATTTTATTTGTCATCACATCATGTGACTGGGAAATATTCTGGTTTGTAATATTATTTAAGCTGACTCAACATATTTAGTCATGATTGGTCATGCTTTGTAACAACATTTAACATGACTCAACATGTTCACTCATGGTTTGTCATGGTTTGTAATTTCTTTGTAAGATTACACTGTATTTGTAATGTACTTAGTAATAAGCTGATTCATCACCTGGTTTGTAAGCCACATTCTTACCAATCCATCTGATTAATCATGCTTAGTAAGGGGGTTCCCAAAAGGTATAAAAGGACCCCATTTTCACCCATGAAATACAGTCCTCCCACTTGACTCTTGTCTCAAACCGTGTGAGATCACTAAGACTTAAAGTGCAGGCCAACATAAGTGCCTTGAGGTAATCTAAAATATCATTATCTACTCTAAAGTTATATACTACCTTACAGGGGTTGACTATATAACTTTCGTTATCATTATTCTACTCTAGGTTATATACTACCTTACAGGGGTTGACTATATAACCATCGAACAGCTCTCATTCTAAGCTTTACGTGTATACATAAGACTCTCTCTTTCAACAGAAAGTGAGACACATATCTAAGGATGACAAAGTTGAAACAGACTTTCATAGGTTGAAACAAACCTAACAAATTATCCAGAACACAGAACATTCCACAACACTTCATATAAGACTACACAAGAAGAGGACAACAAACTAAATCCTCCCAAGAACTCACCACATTACCTCCCACAAAGTAGAAAAGTCAGAGACCATGGACTTAAGGACTGGCAAGAAGTCTTCACCATGTATAATTGTGTTGTCATTATACACAACTTTCATATAAGACCCTTAAGTAACAAGACACCGCATCCGGTAGCACTGACAACAGATCTGTTTGCAGTGTAGACCCTTTGGGGCCTTATTTTGACAAAATTGCTGAACTTGGATCTGTCCGGGCAGAAGTGGGAGGTAGCGCCAGAGTCGACAATCACTCCTCGGCGCTTGACAGGTATGTGCATACTCTTGGCTACGCTCGCAAGATCTGACATCACAAAGGCATAGTTTTCTTGCCCTTCAGACTCCTTCGCAGTGTTTGCAGCGTGTTTCTGGGTGCGTGCACCCCTCCTCACCTTCTGCTTTGGTCCCTGACCCTCCTTACCTTCCCCTTTCCTCCAATGCTTGCTCTTGTAGTGACCTTTATGGTCACAATTTTGGCAGAGTGCGTCTGGGTTGTAGTGGGGCGCAGCACCATCTGCGCCTTTGGACTTGGTGTCACTGGCACGCGCTGAAAGGGCCGAGTTGGTGCCACATTTGGACGGACGTCTATCAGTGAGTAGACGATGCTCGTACTCCTCGCTAATGATGTTAATGAGCTTGTAGGTACTTAGTGGTTTCTTGGTGATTTTGGCTGTGGCGTTTATCGAGGACAGGATGGGCTGATATGATTCAGGGAGGGAGCCTATGATAATGGCATAGAAGTCTTTTTTGTCTATGGACACTCCCATTCCCGTGAGGGATTCATGCAGGCGCAGCATTTCGCTAAAGTGCATATGCACGTCCCCGTTCTCTTCGCATCGAGTCTCTTGCATGATCCATTGTCTAAGGTCTATCTGGACCAACTCTGTCTTGCCCTCGTGAATCTGACACACCTCTTTCCAGACATCAGACACAGCCTCCAGCTTTTGGACTTGCAACAGGAGTCTGTCCATTATGGTACTAAACACCTGTTGTTTCACTAGAGAGTTGTGCTGATAATATTCATCTAGCTTTGTGCCGAGGTCGTCGATTTGCCTGGGTGGGCATGCACCAGATGATGGGGGAAGGATATATCCCTTTGGGCTATAAGCCTAAAAATGGGATACATCTTTTGAGCTAACTGTCCACACAGTGATACATCCTTATAGTACAACTATCCATGTGTCTAATATGAAGATGGATTACCTTTTTCGCCAAACAAGTTTATTTTCATCAAGGTACAAGTGTGAGGGCATACTAATCAATCTACATAATCAAGATCTTTATGCGGGGGTGCATCAATAAAAGTGCCTTCTTCTGCTGGGGCATCAGCCGTTGTATCATCTAGATTTGCACTTACTAAAGTGGGCACATTGCCCCACAATGCCTGAAATCTTGTGGACAGGGATCGACAGATGGCTGCCTGACACTTTGCATATGCCACTAAGCCCTCGACATCCACAGACCACTCAGCCACCCACAATGTTGCCCATTTGTCCCACCACTTGGCCTGCCAAGCTAAAAACTCTATAACGTGTTGCATTTCCTCTGAGAGCAATTGTATTTCTTTGAACCACTGATTGTGCTGAGCTCTTGTCTTACACCATTCAATACGTAGCACTAGATGAGATGTGTCCATTAAGCCATTAGAAAGTGTAGTAAATAATGGCGACTTACAATCCTGCAACCCGTCGCTGTCATCCACAGAAATCCCTTGTGTAAGCCAAATCCAGGGCATGATTGCAGTACCTTGAGTACGCCCTCCGAGATCCCCCATTGGCCAAAGATCAGATTTCCTCAATGGCTGCAACTTATGCTCCCAGCCCAGGTGGTCTAGATGTGCTGATAGATGAATGAGAGCTTGCCAGGCACATGAATATTTCTCATGACTAAGGATGAGCCTACATTCGACAGCTTGAATGGATTTTTGTGCACGGGTGTTGGTGCCCTGTCCACGTATATGCTGTGCCTTGAAGCATAGAAGTTGGTGGCAGAGGCGGACATGAAAACGACATTAATTGAGTGCATCATTAGCCTGTGCCAAGCGTAACGACCACTCAACCTCGAGCAGCTTTGTATCGCACATCGTCAGATTACAGATGTCAGATGGAAGGAGGAGTAGGATATCCTCAGGCTTGATAGAGTCAGGTTTCACTTTTGGACAGCCACTGGCTGCATCGCCAGTGTTCTCATCAGATTGAGAGACCTCAACACTGGTAGCATGTAAGTGAGAAACGAAAGGCATGTACAGGACTTGAATCATAATCCACAAATTGATGCGGCACTGGAGGCTGTTGCTGTGCATGAGAATCTTGGTTCGCTGATCGTTTGTTGAATGTTGAGTGAGGTTCACGCCATCTGCTCATAAACGTCGTCTATAAATGAATAAGTAGGAGGAGATGTAGCTCAGTTTGTGACTTACTGCACATCTTCGAGGTCTAAGCCCATGCTGATAAGAATACTGGGTGTTACCTCAGAATGGAGCGAAATTGATATTCCCTCTTCCAAATCCTTTGTATCTTGTTGAACGAGTGCTAGACGAACAGCAGCCTGTGTCACTTCTGGTATTCCGATCAGATAATAATCATATTCTAAAAGTTCTGGACTTACCTCGGCTTTGGCTGTTGAAGGGGTTTGGTTTTGTGTGATCTTTCTCCCAAGCAACAATCTCCTTCATCCAAGCTGCAAGTGACGCAACACCTGAGTCCGACTCTTTGATGGATCCCTCCAAGTCTGCCAAGGCATGGCAATGGTCTCATTCAGCGTTAACAGCATCTGTGATCTTATGCAGAAGTGTTCGACCTTGAAAAGTTATATATTAGCCAAATGAGCAGCTGAGACTCGAGACTTACCAAGCGCTGTTACTTTCTTCCAGTTCCAGTCACCAAAGCGGTCGTCCAAGATATCCTGACGTGTGCCAGGTGCCATTTCCTTAGTGCTTGCAACTACACGATTGATGTTGGCCCAGCCCCACTCTGGTGCTTCTCCGTCCATTCTTCCAACATGAGGGGACCAGTTGAATGAGTATTCGGTCTGACAAGCTGCAATGTGTGCTGCTAGATGGAACTTTGGAACAAAAAACCTGTATTGTTGACTGCTGTTGGGATGAAGCCGTAAGGGAAGAGACACTGACACTCAATGCCAAAGCTTCTTGTGCCACTGGCATGCGATATCATAAGAAAAATTGATGGCTGGGATCGACGAAAAGCGTGACAGTGCGGAGAAGACAATATAGTCCATATTCAAGTATCTATCCAAATGAAATCAATTTTAGTGATCCTCCAGTGACACAAATACTTACTTTTCACCTTTCTGCAGATCACCAACACCGTTGGCTAACCGCATGTCATGCCTCGCGCACACTACAGTGCCCACGCCCATTGCTGCAAGTCCCTTTGAAGCTTTCGTGTCTGCCATGTTGACTGTGTTATGACTGATGCAGGTACTTTTCTAAGGGATTCAAATCAGCGACAGCTGTACACAATAAATACTTAGCTCACCTCTTGTGTCAGAGTTCCATTTTCTTGAAGATATGCCTTATAGTTCCTTTCTTCCACAAAGTATCCCCAGCCTCAGCTCAATCCAGGATCCTTAGCATCACTAGATACCAAGCGATGTTTCAGATGAAAGTTGGCATCAATAGCTAAAAATAAGGAGTAGATCCATCTGTAGTGTATGATTAGATCAGGGCTAAAATAAGGAGACAGTGAAAGCTTACCGGTTTCTTGGCACGACATCATTTAATGTCTCAGCCAAGTTCTTGCCAGGGTGGGGACATGCAGGACAGAGAACAACGAGTTCTCCTTCTTGAGTGGCATCAACTCCAGCTGGATCGTGACCACGACCTGCACATTTGAGTGCTTTGATGTTGTGCCACTCTGCCATTATTCTCAAAAAGACAGAATATCGATCCTATGGACCCAAGATAAATCAACCATTGATAAAGGTTACAAAATGTAACTCACCTTGATAGGGTTGACACCTGTGTTATCACTCCGACGTGCAATGCAGTGATAAAACTTGAAAGCGGATACTTTGGACTCAAATGACAGCAGGTGGAAGCGTTCAAGAACTGTAAATGTGGCAGCTGTTCTTGGATTGGTGGATGTTGCTGGGAACCAGCGAGTGCAAAGGATTTGTTTGTAATGTGAGGATGCCTGCTCACAATTACAGAAGTCGAGAGCGACTTCATGGATCCCATGAACATCTATAATGGTGAAATCGTCGTCATAGGCAGGTTTTGGATTGTAGCAGGGCTGAACAGTGCTGTGACTGAGTTGTATATGCAAACCGAGTTGTTTGAGCATTATGGGGTGGAAATACTCATCATGCCACATCTGATTCAACTGTGTTAGCAGCAAGCATACTTCACATTCATAAAATCATACTTTGAGTCGATGCAGGGGCATGTTCTGGTGGAGGCGGCAAATGCATGACTGGCAATATAAATTGACAGAGAAGCAATCATCACAACAAAATATTGTGTTTGAATCTTCACAGTCATGGCATGAGTGATTTGCCTCGCCACACCCTTCCAGTCGAATGAATTTATCAGGATAGGTTTGACGTTCAGGGAGCCAAAGATGAATGGGATTATCCTATCAAACAGAAAGAAAAACAAGGTCAGCTCAAGCTAGATTTCCAATGTCCAAGCTCACTCCAGCTGTCCGTCTTCGTTGTGCATTTCCAACCATGACATTGTGAGGCACCATGTCAGATAGCAGACCAGTGTCGCCATGAGACTCGTTCCAAGGATCCTTGAGGTTAGTCTGAGTGTTGATGACGAGCTCGAGTTCTGGGTTTTCAGTACTAGTAGCTGCTGTAGCGTCAAGATATGTGGTGCGTAGATTGATCTGTCCTGTAGGTTTAACAGTAAAATTTCTGTGGCGTTGGATGTTATGAGAAGATGTGGAGGTGCCAGCAGTTGGGAGGGAATGTCGTACTAGGTGAGGTTTTTTGCTTGGATGGCCCCGTGTTTCAGCCATGTGTCATGACACATTATCGAGTCAGGCAGTAATGAACTGTGTGGTAAGCTCATTCATAAAAGTGCAAGTGGTGCATGGTGAATCGTGATATATCCAGGCGGACAGAATGATATATCGAAAGGGACAATGAACTGACCTGCAAAAAATTGAACCATTTCTCGATTCTCCAGTCCTATCATTTGTCCTTCATAGTGGATTCCTGCTATGTGTGCTGAAAAGGTATGCTTGTCATAATGAGTTGTCATTAATTCATCCACTGAAGTCACGCAGGTCAGATGCAGCCAATGCAGGAACAACACACATGGTTGATGCCTTGCTTAAGTGAATTCAAATGAGTCGAACGTGACAATGAGCCTGCGTTCTGGGCCCAGCTCTATAGAGAGTGGTTGGAGAGATGGCCCGAGCAAGATATACTGTGGCCTGATCATCCTGTCGAGAATGAATTGACTCAAGGTCAAGAGAAGCAACTTCGTTTAGCTGAAAAAGCCAGAAAACGGATTAGTCAGCTATTTCATTCGATGCTGGTGGTGGATGATTGACCGTGACTAGATGTTAAGGAGTTGGATGCTCTGGGCGGGGCTCCGCCCAAGATGCGCTCGTTCTATGTACAGTTGCTCAGGTTGCTGCGGGACTTCTGACGGACGGTGTGTTGCACCCAGGCACCAGCGTGCCTACTACTGGCCATTCTAGATAATGATTAGTACCTATGTATTGCTATCACAATGTATAGTTTGATGCCAAAATTACCAGACTGTTGGCCATATCACAAAAGCACAATAAGACACTTGAGTTCATTTCAAAATCGATGAGAAAGAACTTTGATTGTACTCTAGTTTGTAAAAGTCCAATGAGATATGAAACTTGAGTTCATTTCAATATTGATCGATCATATTCTAGTTTGTAAAAGCCCTATCAAAGTCCAACAAGATATGAAACTTAAGTTCATTTCAAAATCGATGAGACAGAACTTTGATCATATTCTAGTTTGTAAAAGCCCTATAAAAGTCCAATGAGATATGAACCAAATACCATCATGGTATTTGGTTCATATCTCCTCGGACTTTTATTGATGTGTGCAATTCTCAGCCACTTGCAACCTTTTACCAATGGGTTGACCCAAACTTTATAACACTCTGGAAGAACAGATGGAAGTTAAATGAATGCACTGACAGGCACACTATGCAAGGTTATTCAATACACGACATACTTTTTCGTCATACTTAATCACTTTCAACCAGGAACAAAGTTAAAATCAGTGCAAGACTTAAGACAAAGTATCAGGAAAAGCGAGCAAACATCCCACCAGTTTTGCCCTCAAAAGAAGCTGGTGGTGACTATCATGGGTATGTTCATTATTCACATCCATCCAAGCACTAATCCTGGCTGTCAAAATCATATATAGTGATACCAATGATCATATGACCGATCCTTGCGCGAGCAGATCTCACTGCCAGCAGAAAACAAAGTCCATGTAAGTTTTGTTCAAATTTAATGGCCTTACATAGTAATCTCAAACATTCAATTATACAGCCGAAAAAAGGTCGCTTATCGCGATACTTAGGTGGACCACCTGGACAGGTGATAGATACTCTAGTGCGTGACCTCCTTGAGACGGGTGACTTGGATAAGATTTGGGGAACATTATCTGCGTTAGAGGTAATTGTTGGGGAGTTGCATGATAGTGAGCAGTGTATATTAGAATGAGAAGGCACGAGCCACAAATTTCTCAAGATGTCCAATGCCTCCAAGGAGGCAAAGGAAGTGATCCATGCAGTGGAAGATGTTTTTTGTCACACGGTGGTGGTGGGTATGGACCTTCACACAAGATATGCGGACAAAAGTTCGTATTCCAGATACTATGGGATACAGAGTAGTAGTTAATATGCCGCACTAAATAAATTTACCCATTGCCATTGTACAGTCAGACTGAACATCTTGATCATCGGGTCAGTGTGTGGGACAATATCCTATAAGGCTAAACTGTTATTGGTTTCACTAATCAAATTTATTCCCCTCACACACATATTAAAGTGACAAATGTATGTGATTTTTCCAACATGACGACAGTTGGATAACAAATGATGATATACTTAGATGGCGCCCCCAAAATGGAGCACTCCTGAACAGGAGGAATGGTTAGGACCTTGGCATGATAAGTATCATGCAAAGCAAGCTGAAAAAATAAAAAAACTGGTCAAACTTTTTTGCTGAATTGTGCGAGAACTGGTTTGTTTCATACCCGGAGCCAAGACCAGCTGGATTGTCTCCTATTGGACCATTGACCCAGGATGAGGTCACTGTCATGAAGAAGGCTGAAAGTGACTGAAAAGAGGTATGTGTTAGCCATAAACCCTCTCATCATCTTAATAAACAGGCCTTAGAAATTAAAAAATTGCTTCAAGAATAGCCTTGGTGTGACAAAGATGGGACAGCAAGCAAAGGCCGAGGCTGCGGACATCTTCAAAGCGGTGTTGCGGAGCATTGCCGAATGCGAGAAGCCAACACGCTCCCTTCAGGAAGCAGAGGCTTATTCAAAACTTTACTATCAAACACATATAAAGGCGACAGTGGACGAAGTGCTGAAAGCTGAAGCAGAATTACTGCAAGTCAAAAACAAGACACTTACAAATGGAAAGTGTGTCGCCATTGCGAAGCAACATACAGCAAGCCTCTATAGTGTAGAGACTGACGAGATTAAGGCAGAGGTACAGAAGTATATCGAGAATCAGAAGATGGAGAAGGGTGATGAAGCGAAAATGTGGAGCCAAGATGACTATGCAAGGTAATACAATTTGCACACCTGATGCGCATCAGCTTACAGGAACACATAGAAATCTAGAAAAACTTGCCACTATCGCCAATAAGTTCCTAAAGGGGCTGGTGGAAGCCACTGGGTTCTCATTCTCTCTGCCAGCTGGTGGCCCATCCCCAGAGTGTAATGGTTCAATCGATGTCTATAGGCATGTGCATCAATTACTTATCGAATAGTGTTTGAGACTGACCTAAATAAAGTTTTCACGTGGGTCACACGAAGTTTGGGAATGACTTTAGTAAGATGTATCCAGAATTTGAGAGGGGAATCATGGCTCCATTTAGAGATTACCTATACCGAGTGTATCGTGAGTCGCATCACTGATAAGACTATGAATAAAAACTCACTTGAATAACAGCTGATCTGGCAGTTTTGAACGGAAGCCTGGGGACTTCGACGTCACTAGACAAGTTCTGATCAGTGGATATATCAGCTGACTCTGCCAGTGATTGCTCAGAGTTAGTCAGAATGGGAGAAGCTGACAAATCTGCTCCTGAAACTTCTCGTGTGTCTTTGTCCCTTATGCAGCCTGACTCAGTTGGACAGACTTTCTCTGGAAACACCACTGGTGATAATTGGAACCTTGATGAGGATTTTTGGACCACCCTTGCTGCTCAGGTTGCAGATTTTAATAGGTCAGGTGGCAGTCCAGTCTTACCAGAGTCAACCTCACAATTTTCTTCCCCAACTCTGCAACATGTTGCACCCGAAGTTTCACTGCCGCTGCTGCATGTTCCGCAGTCCATAACTCCCATCACCTCCCTTTACACTGCATTGGCACCACCACTACCGCCACTCCTGCCTGGCTCTCAGCCAGTGTGTTTGATGCCCCTACCTCCTCCTGTATCTCAGCCGGTGAGTCTGATGCCCCCACCTCCTCCTGTATCTCAGCTGGTGAGTCTGATTCCCCCACCTCCTCCTATATCTACACCACCTGTATCTCCTCTGAGTCCTCCCTGCATGGAGCCATTTGCCGGTGGTGGTGGACACTCGCTTGCTCACGATGGTGAACCTTCTGATTGATGTAGGACTGGTCGAAAGTCTGTTCCTTCCAAGTGTAACTTTATTGCCAATAGCATTGGAGATAATGCTCTAACTGGTTCTGGGAAGTGTGCAGTACATGAGCACAGTACAACAGGCGCGCCTAGTCACAAAAAGTAGTAAGAGACTGAGTACTCCCATCTGTGTGTCACCTAGTTACTTACATGCTGAAACAGGAAACAGAAAATATAATGTTCCACATTTTGCATGTCTTTGCACATGCATCTATCGAGAGTTTGAAAAGGTTTTCTACTACTTGAATTTTTGTATAATTTTGTAGCGTCATCAGTACATTAATCTTGAGCGTTAGTTGGGTACCTATCCAAATATATTTTGTATTGCAATCAATTAGCACTGGCATGAGAGACTCGATACTTAGCAACCTCGACACTTGGATGCTGAGCATGAACATGTCACGTGACAAGAAGACTTAGCATTGAATATACTTTATAGCGGGAGTCCAACTATGTAGTCCATAGTGTACATCTAGATTTGGATCGCAAATATTCTATATCACAGTAGTTACTAATTGAAAGTATGCTTACTGGAAACAATTGTCTTGCAGAAATTTTGCAAAAGACTGCAGCGGCTGCATTGGAACAATTCTTCAACCATGTCATGTGACACTTGGACAGTAGTACCCCAGTCAGGCACCGCTCGGCGCTTTCTGCTGGGTCAAAATGTCCAAGATCTATCTCAAACTTCAACATCAGCCACTGGGTGAAGAGAAGCAGGAAGAACCTACCCAGATCGATCAAGAAGCCCCATGGAGGGGTGGAGGTCTATATATATGCCATTTGACCCTCTCACATAAGGTTTGCGCAGGCACGGAGAAGCTCTTTTCTGATTCACCATTGATATATACTTGGATACATCCCTTTGGACAGCGTACAATGAGACTGAATGATGTATCCCTATTTTAGGGCTATAGTAGTATTTGGATGTATCAATATGACACTATGGGTGTTGAGAGCTGATGTGTCTGAGGAGAGTAAGGTCGAGAGGGAGAGAGCCGAAAGGAAGAAGGGCACGATGGCCGAAGAATAGAGCACATTGAGTGCGAGCATCTCCAAACAGAGAACGTCGGCAATCTTTTCATCCTTTAAGTATATATTTTTTCATCAAAGCTATTGCTGGCAGACTCACCATATAAGAGGATGCTGCCTTCGTCAAAACATCTCAGATTCGAAACAAATACTGAGACTTGAGTAAAAGTCCCACTGTAATGTTTGAGTACAAGTGCTGATGTACCTTTGTCTAGGTACAAACATTTGTTAATAGAGATTCGAAACAAATACTGAGACTCATACCTTTGTCTAGCGTGCCCTGAAGCTCCTGCTTATATAATATCTCCACAATGGGCTGGGGCACAGTACCATCCTTCTTGGCCACGGCGCTGGTTTTTGCGTTGATCAGGAATGGTATAGGCTTTACTGCCTGGCCGTCCACGTAGTGCATCAATCCTCGTGCTCCAATCGCTGTCAAGGTACATTCTTTATAAGTGATCCAGTTTGTGCTGTCTTCAGCCAACTTGGGTACGTTAAACAGGGATGAACTGGTAGCAGGGAGCATTGTGTCCATGGCCGGGGTAGGGCTCATAACCTATTGTGAGTATAGCGAGGTGGTCACATGAGGCTAGACAGGTATGATCTCAGTATTCGGTTTACGAATCTCTTTATTGACGAATGTTTTTACCTAGACAGGTACACTACCATCACCAAAACTGCTCAAATGTCACAGCACATGACATTACCTGAAAGCTCATACAGCTTGCCGTCATCCACGTGTTGCATATTCGTGAGGTAGTTCCATTGTATAGTAGCGCTTGCACATTGTACAGGCAAATCTTCGTACCGTCTGGCCCAGAACAGCTGTGGCATTGTCGAAGAAGTTAAGGGTGTCCTCGGTATGCATGCGTAACTTGGCAAATCCATACCAGGTTGCCAGATCGAACAGAAGGTCTAGAACCATTGTATTGTCGTCATCTGGTAGTAAGCCCTCGAACACAGGAAGCGCACACTATAAATAAATCCAGATCATCAACAGCTATATCAAGGAATTTGGGACCGATACTTACCTGCAGAAGATCCTCAAAGTACCTTGCAGCTAAGTGTTTCATCGACGATGCATTTGAATTAAACTTTCTTATGGTTCCCCTACCAAAGGTCAGCGTAGCACAATATCTATTAAATTCTATGAGTAGATGAGATGAAAATTTGAAAATACACACCTCTTATTGAGCTTCTGGACGGAATCTCCACCAGCTGCCTGTAAAATGTGCATTAAATGAGTGAATTTCGCCTTCCACACACCGAGTTTGAATTCATGAAGTTCGTCGATCACAAACATTCAAAAACGATTGAATCCGTGAGGTGATAACTTGACAGAAAACAAATTCTATACATCAAACATCATTAGTTATTAGAAAGTGAATGAATATAATAAACTTACTCGAGTTGGCACCAATGACTCGTCATTGAGAATATTCTTGACGTGTTCGCATGCACCTGATCCGACGTTTCATATCTACCTTTGATCCCATCAAAGGAATCTCGTTCTTCTTCATGAGACAGTGTGGACAAGGGCATTGTCTGAGATTTTTGATGCCTGTAAGAATAATCCTAAGAAGCATTAATTTATAAGTGTCCACGAATGAATTAATACACTCACTTCTCGGGATATTCGGCTGAGTATGTAAAAAACCTAGGGAACACTCTATGAGTGATCCCATTGCTACATTTTATTACCAAACTGTACTGATAGGCATGCATGAACTTGTCATCCAGCAGTAGATCCCATATAGCCTGCATCAACTTGCATTTGCAATGCGTGAAGACCTGGCTAGTTGAAGGCTCGCCAAAAATAAGCATGTACTGATCTTGTAGATCTTCTGGCAACTGAAGATCGGTTTAGAGTTAGATGTATTTATAGATATAAACAAGGAACTTACTGAAGGAATGTACATGACGTGGTGACAGGCAGAAGCAGTTGGTTTGCCTTGGGTGTACTTTGATTGGTTGCCGAAATACAAATAGAACGGCCAGAGTGAAGCATCACCGAAATTCGCCAGATGGGTAGCATCGGACCAGAGCATAAGCAATGCAACAATGCACTCAAGGTCATCTCCAGCTTCACGAGGCAGATCATTGATCTCCGCATATATCTCCACCATTTTGGCACTAGAGTAGGCTTCTGAGAAGACCTCGACATCACGACCATCTGGAGATTTCCAGAACTCGCAACAGGGTGTCATATTAAAATTTCTTGCAATGTCATCCTGGAACACAGACTCAATGATGTCAGTGATCGATCAATGGTAGACCCCAGGGATTTCGAGCTCTGGGGCCTCAGTCTCAGTCTTCCACTTTTTACCCTCTTTAGGCAGCCTGATCTTGACAGCAGATCGGCGCCAGCCAAATTCCTTGCGGAACGGATTGGACTTATCCTGCAAATATGAATCAATGTTCTTTGATTCCCGCTTATGGGAAAATGAAATAGCATCACTATGATTGAATAGCGGATCACCAATAAAAGTGGTAAGTCATTGTAGCTCTGCGACGGACTGTTGGCCGGTCCCAGAGTAATGATAGGCCATGAGTAGGCCAGAAGTGGGGTTTGAGAAAGCTGTGTAGAGATCGTCTTGACCAATCTCCTTAGATGATAAGCCCTCAGTGATCCGACTTGAGCTGGGAATCTGGTCACCTCCAGCAAGTGTCAGAGCAACAGTAACATTTTTGAGGGTATTTTCAGTGGGGTGTACACTGGGGCGGGTAGGGTAAATTCGGTAGAGGCCTGCTTCGTTAGGTTCAGTTTCAAAGAAAATAAAAAGGGGCAGGTCATCATGCTCTGACTGCTGTGGTGATGGTGTACAAGGCTGGGGGAGAGGTTGATCTGCAATGACATCATTATGATGTCTGCGTTGCTGGCGGTTAGAGGGTGGCATATGTGCAAGGTGAGTTGAGGACCCTGGCAGGAAGTCTGCAAAGCGAGTGGGCATGCAGATTCTCCGCCCAGAGCACTGGGAGACAACAGGTGGGGGTGAGGGAGATGGTGCGCGACCCATTACAATCTAGGAAATGTTTACTTATAGTTAGTTGAACACCGATGAAGCAAATAAAATACATACATCATCGTCAAAGTATTCCTGATCAATAGACATGGTGTCTCGCACCTCTGGTTGCTCTGGAATAACAACATCGTCAGGTAAGTGATTGAGGGACTTGCCACGATGAGCCCTCTTGTCCTTTCTCTTTCTCTTCTTCTCTGACTTCCGCTTCCGATCGAAAATTTGGTCAGCAAGAGAGATACTAAGTGTGCATTGGCTAGTATGTGTTGACAGCTGCCTGTGTGAACAAAATGCTGCACCTCGGTGTAGGTCTTCTTTTTTTCAAATTGTGCTATGCATATTTCAAATTGCTCAATTGTATGTACATTAATTTTTTTGCTCAATTTGATCGCATGTTGTGTCTGATCGTACATGCACTCATTTGCCAGTATACCGCAATAAAATATTGTAGATGCGCCTGTATTGCGTCTGCCAGTATCATATTGGTCTGACATGTTATTAATAGATACAAACAAATATCAATAACATGTTGATCATATGCGTGATTGCCATCTTATTTGAATCTTTCTCAACTCTCCAACACCATGGCTCGCCTCAACCGCTCTGACTCTATTTCTTCAGCATCTTCATCTGCATCTTTGGGGTCTAGCTCACCATCTACAAGCTCTGAAGACTCTGATGTAAGTACATATGTGCCTCAGCACACCACCACCCACAATACCATGCAAACATGGAAGGGACGCATCGGACACGTCCAAATCATCTGACAAGGGCGGACGTAAGTCCAAAAAGGCCAGGTGAGTGATCATCAGGAAATCAACCCAAACTTGATATAACTGGATATAATTGGTAAAATGATATCAAAAATCCACTGAATTATATAAGATTATATACAAAAATAAAGCTTGATACAAGCACAACAAATAGCTATTGAATGAACAAGGGTTGCAAGAAAACTGCCAATCTGATGTAGATATATCAAGTCTTACAATTGATTGCAAGAAAACCAACATTCTGATGTTTGAAATATCAAGTCTTACAATTCATTGACAGAAAATCAACATTGTGATGCAGATATGTCAAGTCTTACAATTGTATCAACAATTCTCTATCAATTAATCCCCACTATCAACACTTGCAAGATATTACACTAGCCATGTTACATGACAAATGCTTATGTAAGTCTGAGTTTGAAAGTTTTCACCAACTTCAACACTTGTCTTCTCTTGTTTCACCACACTCACTTCTGGCTCTTCAAGCTAACATCCAAAGTTCCCTCCCTTTTTATCCTCTCATGGTGGTACCTCTGGCCTTCTATGGTGGTTCATCCTCCTCCCTGGTCCTCCCTGGCTCCTCTCTGGTTCCCCCTTGGCCCTCCCCCTCCCTGGTCCATCCTTGGTCCCTCCCTGGTCCTCCCTGGTCCTCCTTGGCCTTTCCTTGTGGTATCACTCTTTTTTCTTGAGTCAGGTAACTGATATCTCCCTCTTTTGTTGTTGTATCATCTCTCTCTACTCTCCTGTATTAGTATTACATGTATATACACTAATACCAATCAAAATTTGATTTGATTTATAAAATGATAAAATGAGTATCAAGATTGAAACTTTTTAATAATTTCTTGTCAATTTTATTTGAAGTTGTCTGGCATTATAAAACTTTGTCAAGGATGGCAGATATTTGCAATATGTATCATAATTGTGTCTTTGGTGGGTTTCCCCAGCATAGTCTAACTATTTAAAGCTTTGTAAAGCTGAGTGCAATTATGATGGATATTATATCAATTTTATGCTAGACAAAGCTTTATAATGCTATGTTATTCTCAGGTCAATTGCCTGATGATACTGCCATTGTTCGGATCAGAACTCACCTGCAGCATATAGACATAGTAGAAGCCCTGTGATGATCAATAAGAAGAATGAGAAGCCAAAAAGGTGAGAGATTTTTTATTCATCTACATTTCAGATTGACGAGATTCTAGAAGATTGTGCAATAAGGTCCTTACGCCGCGGGAGCAGTGCATCCAAGTTGCATGCTGGATCCCACGTGGCCTGGATATGTTCTGCAATCTCAAGCAGGTGATCCAGGTATGTCTACTTTTAGACCAGGAAGAAGCAGCTGAGGATGGAGATGAAATGAAAGAAGAGCAAATTAGGGCTGCCCGGAAGAAGATTCTGGCTGACTGGTAAGTACATATGACCACATATATGCGCACTAATATTGTTTTTAGTGATGAAAACACTTGTGCACGGTACAAGTGGACATTTGAATATGTCACAGAACACGCCCCTTATCTTGGGACTCTGATTGGCCAGAGGAAAAAACGCGAGGAGCTCATGCAACTCATCGGCGAGGTGCATAACTTTCCATTATACTAATCAGAGCTAACTATTTACAGATGCAAAACATGATAAATCACACGCGCTCTGAGGATGCAAGTCGCCTCAAGTCATGCATGGGTTCATACGCAGCCCCAAACCCCAACAAAGACGTTGTCCACCCTCCAATCAATGACAACAGCAAGAGTCATGCCCAAATGGGATTCAACCATGTCCAGCTGGGCAAAATGCTTTGTCCGGCTAAATATCTGACCGACTACATCAAGGATCTGCATGGGTATGTTCTATTTTTTTCAGTCAGTTGTATTAATGGTAGGGACTACAGGATGAAGAGCAAATTTGATAGTGGGTCATTGAAGGTAACCGCTGCCTTGTGGCCCGCTTATCTCTATCCAGGCAACATTGTGGGCAAAGACTTTGACTCCAAAGATATACTTGAAGGGCTTTTTCGCATATCTTTTGGAGTGGGTACTTTTTTATTTATTCAATTATATTGGATGACTCTAATATATACAGGTTACTAAACACATCTTTACATCCCCATCATCTGCACTAAAGGCTGGGGTGTCCAACGGCACTCGCGCTTGCAATGCGAAACTCCATGGGATGGCAGGAGTGGAAGCCGAGCATATTGCATATGCTGCAGTTCAGGTAAGTGTTTTTTTTATATGTGGACTTCACTTACTTAGTCTGTACTGTACAGGCTTGCTTCACGATCAGTTCGCTCAATAAATGGAAAGATTGGGACGCCTTATTTTATTACACTGACTTTTATACCAGAATAGTTAACTTAATTCAGGGGAGGATAGATGGGGACTGGGTCGACTCCCTGCTAGGACATTATAATGAGTAAGTAATTTTCTACACTATTCTCTTATCTAACACAGATCCAGGATATTGTTTGGCAATGAAAACGGTGCCAGACTTACTCACTCTGCAAATGTTGAGTGTTCAGAGGACGACAACACGATCACCATAGAACGGCAACTTGCCACACGTGCCGCACGGGCTTCCGGATCCTACTTATGACCTTCGCTCACCTCACGTTCATCAGAAGATGCCAAAAAATCCTGGACCTCACTTATCCACCTGAGGAGCCTGAATTCAGCATATTAGTAACTTCAGACATCCAAATTTCTTCTGGAATCTGTAGCATCCATTTCTGAATTCAGTCATCCAGTCATTCAGACTCATTAGACTTTCAGTCATTAAAGTCATCCAGTATATCAGATGTTCCAGTGAGTTCAACCACTCAGGTTATCAGCCATCCAGTTGTTTTGACATTCCAGACTCATCAGTTCTTCAGTATACTAGGATGATTGATGTAGCAGGTATTCAGTTGAGCAGGCTATCAGGTAATCCAGCATAACCAGTAGACCATTATTCCAATAGAACAGTAGCCCAATAGCTGAGTATTTCAAGTCCATAGTTCTATAGTAGCCTAGTGATCAAGTAATCTAGTGGTCTAGTAGCTGAGTATTTCAAGTCCACAGTTCCATAGGAGCCTAGTGATCAAGCAATCTAGTGGTCTAGTAGCTGAGTATTCCAACAATTTAAGCATTCCACAGTGGCAGTCAATTCTCAAACAACAGTTTATCAGTCTGCCCAAGCACCAGAATGCCAAACAAAACAGTCCATTCATAGCTGTAGTACTAGACCTGACCATACAAATTTCTAACCTACTACTTGGACTCGTAACATAAGGCCCTTCCTGATAATCCTGCTCCACCTGTGTAACATTGTTGAATGCGTATGGACTTCGGCTTATGGGCTCCAATGAAGTGCGCAGCTCCTTCGAGTATTTTCGTCCATGTGTGAGGTTTGAGTTTGTCGATGGATTCAAGGATCTCTTGTGTTGGAAGATTCCACATCGCCGACAAAAATTTATCATTGAATGAGTCCTGGACTAATTCACCTGTAGCCCATTGCTTCCATGCTCTCTCAACCTTGTGAATACATGTGAGACAACTGTTGAGGAAGACATAAAACAAACATACTGCGACAGTTGCGAGGGCAAGTGCAGCTTTTGGGGATGAGGTCTTCCAGAGGCCGTCAGGGATTGCAGCTATACTTTCGAGATAGAAGGCAAATGTATCGAGGATTGTCTCATGCTGAAACGGCCCCTTCCCTATCTAAAACACCAGTTAATGAATTTGCTCAGTTGATAGCTAGCCACTTACTGGATTCTCAGCGTCGCTCTCATCAACATTGGCCCACATGAATGGGAAGATCGGAGGTGGAGCATTTCCTCTGCCTTCATAATCATGAAAGGCCTGAGTTTGGGGGACGGCCCATTCAACGTATGCTTCAATTTCAACGGGTGTATTGAAGCCTGTGACCTGCCGTGAGATGAAGGCCGCCACAGCCTTTTCGCCACATGTTGCGAACATGCTGCGCCAGTCGTACGGGCGTTGCTTGACCTGCAGGAACATGAGTAGTGAGAACATGGAAAACAAGCTGCTTACTAGGAAGAACACCGGATCATTCTTCTTCTGGAGGGTGTGCGAGTGACCTGTAAAACAACAGTCCCAAAGTTGTTGCGCATCTGGAACTCGATCTGCTATATCCCAAGGCTCTTCAAATCGTGCAATGAGCTTGAACCACATCGGCATAAAAACCGTCCTAAAATGACGAATTGTCCCAGGTGGAAGATCCTCATTCCGAAATTTTTGGCTTGGTTGGTGTTTACAGCGGTGCACCTTTCCTTGTACATGAGTGGTGCTGCCACTTCCATCAAAGTCCATGTCATTATCACGGTCTGTGGCATCGTCATCAGCCTCGCAGGTTGCTAGTCCACGTTGCATTGAAGACTTCTGCTTTGACTTGGTGTTAGTTGTGGATGATGTCTGTGAATTTGAACTTAGATGATTAAGCATGAAGGGGACATCACTTACCTTAGCAATGGTGAGGGCCATCATACCCTGTAAGTTTAGTGTAAAAATGTTAGTTTGTATTTGCGCATGTAAATGAATATACTAATTACCTTCGACTGGGCGCTATTTGTGGAGAGCTTCTCTTGTAAAATTTGAATACGTGTCTTGAAGGCATAGTGCTTGAGGGACTGGACACTACGTTGCCTGGAAGAATTGGGTTTAAGTTGTATTTTATGCTCTATAGTTTTGCGGCTGTTCCTGTCCTTGCGCCTCAAGTCACAGTCTTCCCCGTCATCCATTCTGACATCCCTATTCTCCTTCACAAGAGTATCACTCTGATCGCTAGCATTATCATCAACATCGCTGGGCTTATCGTTAATATCATTGGGACCCTCAATGTTGCGATCCATATCGTGATCGGAGCTGGGTTCTGGGTTGACTTTGGATCTCTTGCTAGGCTGGGCAGATGTTGGGGCGTCCATGTCAACATCGGACCTGAACTTAGAGTCACTGTTGACTCTGTTCTTGAACTGAGTGGACGATGGGGCATCATCAGAAGAAGAATCAAGTGGTACAGCGAAGCAAAAAAGTGACAGTGGCACTGTCTGTCGTGTGGTTCCTTGTGTCTTGCTCTGTGATAAGCTCTGTGACGATGTCCTATCTGCACCACTTGGAGACGGATCAGGCCATACTTGATCTTCTTGCTCCTTCGACACGCTTGACAAGGTGGCAGGCCATTCTGGTATGTAATCAGTACTTGTTTGCCTCTGTGCCTCCCCTACACTGCCTTGAGGCGAAACACCACATGTTGGAGCTCTTTGAGATGACGATTTCTGCTCCATCTGAGATAAGGTGACAGTTTGAAACAAATTGACGCGACCTACAGAAATAATTGGCTTCTGTGCCTTGGTGATTTCGACATCTGGAGGAACATCGGAGAGATCAGGATGATCATCGAGTCCTGAGAAGGGATTTACTGAGGTGTTCCTGCCTGAATTTGTGAAATATACTAGATGTGTCAGAAAGACACATTAAATCACATACCTGATGTGCATGAATCTGCGGACCGGCTGTTTGGAGCTGGCTGCGAATGCTGAGCTATTTTTCCGTAGGGAAAAGCAGGTTTCTTGTTGTGATTTGGCACGCTAGCTTCCACAATGGAAGACCAGCCAGGGATGACACCAGATGTAGCTGGTTGAGAGGTAGAGTGGAAGGTTGACACTGCTGAGGCTTTAGTCTTTTTGGAGGGATGACATCTAAAGTAGTTGATTGGTGCGCATATAAGGTCCATCGTGGTAGTAAGGGCAATTCATGTTTAAGCACTGATTAATTTCAAATAGAGATAGCTTACTCAATGTCATCAAACTCCGAGTCGTTGCCTTTCTCCGAGTCATTGAATGTGCGTTTGGTGAGCCTCACATTCTTCTCGCGACTATCCTTTTGACTCTTCATTGCACAATTCCCATTTGCAGTGTCCTTGAGGCTTGCATCATCATCTTCATTCATTGCGGCTGTGTCTGTGGTGTGTGATTGCAATTAACAGTAAACAAAAGTAAGGTGCGCACTTACCCCTTGTATGATTCTGAGTCATCGGTTTTGTTGTCTTCAACGGTCTGGTTGTTTTCAGCACACTGGGTCCATGCGGTTGACGTGCCTCCGCTCTATCTTGAGTTTCTTTGGCACATATTGCCTCCTCCATCTCGACAACATTGTTGGATGTCTTACCCTTACTCTTTTTCAGGTCAGCTGCCTTTCTCTTTTCCCTGAGGATCTCGTCTCGCGATCGACAGGGAGGCTACCAGTCAACTAATCCTGGGTGAGCATGCTTGTTTGCTTTATGAGTGTCCACCATGCTGACGTGTCTATGTGCAGTAATTTAATAGTAAAATAGCAAGTTCGTTTGCTGACCTACTATATACACGTGAGTGTGGAAATTTCCTGTATCAAGTCCTAATTTTCCCTGTCAGTTTTTGTCTATTTTATTGCAAAGTTGGCTAATTAGTAACCCAGTGCTCCTCAGATCAACGCGAGCCTCAAGCACAACATTTGCGAAGTCACTTCTTGTGACAAGAACACATTGCATGCATCTATTTGGTATGTAACTAATATTCGTCTAAGACACACATGAAACTAATTGCCCTCGCCAGTGTATAGGGCATAGGTAATCTCCATCTTGCGCAGATAATGCCTCAATGACCTACCTACCGACCACGCAAGTTTTTCTGCACCAACCCTATCAATGCTCAGTGTCGCAAGGGATTTTTGACTCATGCAGGCCTCGCCAACCACAGAAACACTGTGCACACCAATTTAGTACTACCCCCTTCTTGCATCCCTCAATATCAACCGCAGCCCATGGAGCATCATCACTTCGACAACAATGTTGGTCAACAACCCGACACAGATGTCAATAGCAGGAGCGACTCCAACAATGCACCTCCGCTTGGTGCATACTTTGTATGGCACTCTGTGATTGATGGTAAGTAATCATTAGTGAACTATTGTCTGGTCCAGTGGCTGACCATTCATTTTTCATACAGGAACTCCTTGTGATATGGACAGCAATGACCTCAATGGATCACAACCTCTCCCTCATGAGAAGCCAAAATCACCATGGCATCCATTTGCCAATCGAGGTCACTTCTCCCTCGCTGATTTCGTCTTTCGACACAACGAAATGCTGGGGACTCAGTTTGATGAGCTGATGCACATCTGGGCCGAGGTCAATGGGAGTGAGGGCGGAAGTGGGAAGCCCCCTCCATATGCTAACAAAAAAGACCTTTATGATACCATTGATGTGATAGATCAGAGCGATGTACCCTGGCAGAGCTTCACCATTCAGCATGGCGACGCAAACAGTCTCACTGGTGACCCATCAGCACCTCAATGGAAGCTTGCTGAATATGATGTGTGGTTTCAGGACCCATGTATGTTGCTGTGCAACCAGTTGTCAAACCCTGACTTCAAGGATGGTTTTGACCATGCTCCACGCCAAGTGTATGGTAACAACCATGAGAGGGTCTTCGGTGATTTCATGTCCAGAAATTGGGCGTGGAACCAATGTGTATGTTGAATAGCTAGCAATCTTATAATGTATACTAATGACATTTTAGAATGAACTGTCAGAGGACCCCGAATGTCATGGCGCAATGTTCATTCCTGTCATCTTGGGTAGCAACAAGACGACTGTGTCAGTTGCAACTGGCAACAGTGAATACTATCCGCTGTACATTTCAAACGGAAATGTACATAACAATATTCGACACGCTCACGTTAATGCTGTTAGCTTGGTAGGGTTTTTGGCTATCCCTAAATGTAACTAGTAGTTCGTGTACTATTGGACAGACAATTTTGATAACCATTGTCCTTCTCATTCAGCTGATCGAGAACATTAAAATGATCAAGAATTTCGTGACTTCCGCTGTCACTTGTTCCACAGGTCACTGGAGGCAATTCTCTCATCACTTTGGCCCGCAATGACTACACCAGAGGTGACATTATGTCCTGATGGACATTACCATCGTGCAATTTATGGGCTCAGACCATATATCGCTGATTACCCTGAGCAATGTTTACTTTCTTGTATTGTTCAAGGCTGGTGTCTGAGGTATGCAACAATGTTTCTATACTGTTTATTTTTTTCAGATGCTGATTTTGCAGTTTTGATTAGGTGTACTGCCTCAAGAAAAGACTTGGATGAGAAGAATGCAGGTCACCTCCGAACACATGAATTCACTGAACTATTGAGGGGTACATATGCATGGAAAGTGTTATGGGACAACTGGGGGATCATCGATGATATTATGGTAAGTACTACTATCTCACCTCCAACGAGACATTGCCAATTCATTGAATGTTTTAGCCATTTACAGCCTCATTTCCTCGGGCAAATATTCATGAGTTGTTGTCACCCGATCTGCTCCACCAGGTGATTAAAGGTTCTTTCAAGGACCACCTTGTTACCTGGGTCGAAAAATATTTGGCGAAGACATTCAGAACATCTAAGGCTGCAGCAACAATGGCTGAGATAGATCGAAGGTACATATCTCAATCAAGCTACTATATGTGATGTACTCACGTGCTTCTATCATATCAGAGTTTCTGCTGCTCCGTTGTTCCCTGGTTTAAGATGCTTCCCTGAAGGTCGACACTTCAAACAATGGACAGGTAATGATTCAAAGGCCCTGATGAAGGTAGTGGTGTTGATTCACTATGATAGCTACAGTTGAACTAATATACTATTATTTTGTCATACTAGGTATTTCTTCCTGCGATTACTGGCCTTGTTCCAGATCAAATGGTCCGAGCCATTTCTGCTTTCATGGACTTTTGCTATCTTGCATGTCGTTCTACCCTCAGCAAGGCTGACCTAGATGCACTGGACGATGCTTTGGCTCAGTTTCATAAAGAGCACAACATTTTCATTGACTCCGGTGTTATGCCAGACGGAATATCACTTCCACGCCAACATGCCTTAATGCATTATCGAACACTTATAGAGCTTTATGGTGCCCCAAATGGCTTGTGCTCGTCGATCATGGAGTCGAAGCACATCAAGGCCATCAAGAAACCCTGGAGGCGCTCAAATCGTCACCTACCTTTAGGTCAGATGCTCTTGATCAACCAGCGACTCAATAAACTTGCTGCATTCAAGTCTCACCTTGCTGCCCACGGATTCCTAAACCCAGCCTCATTGGAACCTGCTGACATTGATCCTGAGGAGGCTCATTTTAGAGATGACTCCAATCTTGAGGATGTTGAGCCAGATACTGAACTCACTAGGGTTCAAGCATCTGTAGAACTGGCCCAGACTCGAGGTAAGAGCACCGATGATTTCTCTACTAGCAATATAGTACTTACGAGAGTACTCAGCAATGGAATACCCTCATCGGCTTCCCGAAATTGCTGCATTTATCAATTTCCTGAATCTTCCTGAGCTAGTGGGCTGCTTTCTATATGATCAGTGCAACCCAAATGCTTCCATTCAAGCAGCTGATATAGTAGATGTCAGTGTTCTTCTAATCATCGAGGGGAGAGTAGATGTCTTCAACTCAGCTGTTGCAACATTCTGCGCTCCAAGTGACATCTGTGGAGTTAATGCAATGCAGCGCCAGCATATTCACAGCTGCAGGTCTTGGTACAATGGTCCTGCTCGCCACGACTGCATATTTGCCGAAAAAGACCCCTCTCTCCCTGGATTTCAAGGCCTATATGTCGCTCAAGTCATCCTCTTCTTTTCTATCACTTATCGTGGTCAGCTGTATCCATGTGCGTTGGTTCGTTGGTTTGCTCCTATTGGCAATGAGCCATGTAAATCCACTGGCATGTGGATGGTAGAACCTGAATTGGATGATGACAGCGGTGAGTGGCTTGTGTCCATCATTCACTTGGACAGTATCATGCGTGCAGCACACCTGATAGGTGTTTATGGTTCACAAGACATTCCCCATCATCTCAAACACACTGATTCTTTGGTTGCTTTTTCAGCTTACTACGTTAATAAAATTTCAGATTATCACACTTATGAAATCGCTTATTAACCACTACTAGGAGACTACTGTACACTATATGTTGGTCTTCCTTATACTATTTTGTACAGACTGTACTATGCTCCATGATAGTCTCCTCACAAGTGCTGGCATGCTGGACACGGCAAACTCTGCAACTCCTTTGACAGCACGGCTCGGAGCTTCTGAAGCCGCATTTGTATATATATAAGCAAGCTAACACATAGTAGGGTGCCAATCAGGCTTATCATGCCAACCTCCCTCACTCTACCACTCAGAGCACAAAGTGCTTATTATGATTGCAGTCAACCATGGAAATCTCAGCCCTCCACACCACAGCAAAAACGATACTCCCTAGCAAGTGGCCCTCCACTGGTCAAACACCATTCAACACCCTCAGCAAACTGCTTGGCCATTCAATCTAGTACAGACACCTGCACGCAATTTGAAACTCGTCTTCAGATTTCAACACTAAGAGAGCCATCAGCTCAAGAAATCAATAAAGGTGGTGCATTTTTTACTGTGTGTAGTGTCGTATCCTTTGTTAACCTTCTTAAACAGTTTGGCGCAAGAAAATCGTCACTGAAATCAGAGGGCAAAGACATGGAGTCCACAATTCCCAGGTATGAGAACATTCACACGATAATTTCACACAGGCCTGGGCAAAGAAAGCAGATGGCTACAGCTGTGGGGAACTGAGGTGTCCTACTCTGAGACACGACAAGACGTCCTACACAAACTCCAAGATTACGTCAATGGTGCCCCGAATATTGTCGCCCTCACATTGTTCGATATCAAGGAAAATGTACGCCACTCACCGCCAAAGGAGTCATCAAGGACATTTGATACATTGAATGAGGTGGAGTTAGTAGTGCCATTCCACAAGTGGATTCACAAGTCCAACAAATCATTTCCTGGACCAGTCACCATGTTTCGCCACAACTGGGTGTCTGCAGTTACAGTCACAGTCACTACGTGGCTCCATCGCCCTACCAGACAACTCAATCTGAATGACCACGATAATGAGTTTTACCAATATGCGGTGAGTGGTCCCCCTCATCAAGTAGTATCATCTAACATCAATAATAGGAGCTGACTCCAAATGCTGACTCCACTGGCCTTGCAAATGTTCAATGTTTGTTTCAACACACCATGTTGAGAATTCGGGATACGACCCTCGATCACATTGATCAGCTGGCAGCCGAGGACACTGCGGAGGAGTCTAGCAGTGACGAGTCTAGCAGTGACGGGTCTAGCAGTGACGGGTCCAACAGTGATGAGTCCAACAGTGACGAGTACGTTTTTTCAAAACTCATGCTGCTGATTGCTTACCTCATCTTAATAGACCCTCCACAGCCATCGCGGACCCTTCACTACTGGCTTGTTGCACATGAGTTCCTCCGGCGATGCTCTTTGATTGGGAGATGCTGATGCCTTACTTACAGAGTGGGTTGAAGCAGACCGGATACGATCAATATTCCTCTTGGCATGAGGGTCTACTCAAACGCAAGGCACTGGAGATGGAAAATATGTCGGGTGGTGGATCAACCAAGAGGAGCAGGAAGGTTTGACGACCATGGCATACTGCAGCCCATCATGAAAGAATGCCAAATTGTAGTTTCAGCCGCGTCTCCGTTACATCATTTTTTCTTCGCTTTTTCTTCATTGTTGTGTTGCACATTGTTCTACTACTAGTACTATAACTGTTGTAGTACTACTGTACTAGTAGTAGTAGACTCGGACAGTGTCTGGCGAGTCCATGTACTACTATTCTTGTCTCTCTTACTTCACATGTCTGTGGTATATGCCTTCAATCACCCGTCGAAGGGGACATCCATCCAACGACAGGAAGATGCGTTCAAAGATCGCAGTTTAGATATTTCCGTGCTTCAGTCAAAGCGTCATTTCCAGTCATGAAAACTACACCAACTCTAGATTCTTTAGCCATTCCATGGCTAAAGAATCTAGAGTTGGTGTAGTTTAGCTTTTCATTTATGATGTATAGCCTTTGCTTCACACAATTAAACAAGCTTAATAGTAGGGTGAATCACACTGAATAGTATACATCAATGTACAGCTCTGAAAAACTGAATGTATGAACTACTGGGTGTGCTGGGTGACTGAAATGCTCCTGTATTGTTGAACTACTGAATGACTGAATGTATCTGAACAATCTGGGACATCTGGACAGAATAATGTCTGAACTACTGATCAACTGAATCAACTGAATCAATCTGAATTACCTGAACCACTAAATGTCTGAACTACTTAGTGACTGAGTGAGACTGGGACAACTGAGGGGACTGGATGTCTGGATCACTGTGTATCTTATTGATCTGATTCACTGGAAAGAGTCGGATTTCAGATGTTCAGGTATATAAGTTGTATAAGTTGATCCAGGTTTTTTTGACATTTACTGATGTTGTAGCTACCGCATCATTTTCCCGTCTTCCTTTGCATTCACATTCATACTGCCATGCTGACCCACCTGCTCGTGTGCTTTATTCACGGACTAATACGCATCTGCTTGCATCCTCTCATAGACTTCGTTTTTTGCTGCAGTCTTCAATGACATCACACATATACTCTTGATCACCATTTTTCAAACTCAGTGCTCATGTCCAGACGATCAGTACGCAGTTACCACTAGTACATTAGATTATATCCCGCTGTATCACATGTATTCATATAGCTCAATAATATGTGGTTATCATAGAATATCATTGTGATTTGATGTTATAACTAAATATAAGATAATACAGCCATACAGCATTCTGGAACATGGCTGTGATCATATCATAAAAATTGTTTCGGTATATTGGTATATATTCTAGGCGCTGTTATAGATACTAGTCACAGTCGTTACAGCACCTCAGGCAACACTTCTCGGAACCAATAGTGGTCTAAGAGACCCGGTTTCTATGTTATGGGAAAGTAGTCTCTGAGACCCACCCTCCCCCCATCTATTAATAACACACACTCCTGACCCACCTTGCATGCCTCCAGCACCACCCTCCCAGAACCCTCCTGTGTTTGTCGCAATACCTCTCATGCCTCTAGAACACTCAAAACCCTCTCATGATACCTCTCGCACCTCTAAAATATCCAGAAACCCTCTCACGACACCTCTCGCCAACCTCTAGAAACATGTCCTATACCTCCAGTACTGCCCTCGCATGCTTGCCACAAACCTAGCATTGGAGCCTTGTTGATACCTTCTTGGTGATGGTACGTCCTTCTCTTCTTATCTCCACAATGTCAACCTCGAGACTTCATCCCACCCGTCAAGCTCAGCTCGGGTCTTCAGGCTTAGGCCAGCACTTTGTGAGCCCGAGGAAAGCTCGAGACAAATGCAAAACACAAACATTGGTCAAGATACCGGGTGCGGAGGCGAAGTGTCGCCGACTTTTAGCTGAGATGCAGCAACTTATGAAGCCGCGATGTGAAGAATCAGGCCCGCAGGCATTGTCTGCTGACCCTGCTCACACTGCAGATCAAAATGATACCGCCCAACACACGGGTGTTGATGATGCCCTCCCACTTCACTCTGAAGATGTGGGAATTTTCGAACATCCAAGTCTCGACACCCCGACAATTGACACGCCAGTCAAACGATGGATCATGCCAGATAAATCAACTAATTCATTGTATTATTCCTGGATTACACTTGTTCCAACCCTCATCAATCCTTTACTTCGCTATTCCACGCAAACACATGGAAAAACACTAGAAATCATCCACCCAGCCATATCTGTATGCAGGACACCATCATGTTCACCAAAACAAGCCACATTGATGTGTTTATTTTTCGACCATAAACTTATCGTTATGCAACAAAGAAGCGTGTATTAACATTTGCGTAGGATTTGAATCTATAGATGTACTAAGTTGCATGTGCTCCAGTCTCCCGCAAGTACTGGTTCACCATGGTCTATTTCCAACCGCTCCTTCACAGCCTCAGATGGCTGTGTCTGTCGACTTACTTTCATTCTACCACACGTTGTTTTGAGCGCTCGTGCGATGCTATTAATGCTCTCGCATCAGCATTAAAGACTCATTATTCTTGACGTGGATTCCAGATGACGGACGCACAGGTAAATTTCAACTACATATTTAAATTATTACTGACACACTTTGGAAGGACGGACTTATCCAGGACCCGTTTCGCAGAGGCCTTGGCTATGCTGTCCAATGGTTCGACATACTGCAAGTCCAAGTTGACCAACAACTCGAGACCCTTCTCCAACAAAGCTGGGACTGCATTATGACCATGCAAGCATCCTCTGATGTCCCCGACACTCATTTGCATACATTACATCCAGGTCAATGCGCACCCCTTCTAGTTCATAGATGCCCTGCTTGTTTCAGGGGCAGAATCTATGGTAGACCCACAGACAAAGGAGGCAATATTCATGTTGCAATGGATGGGAATTTCCATCACCGTCATCAGCATGCAGCTGGTGATTGTCCACCCTTCTACAACCCTACATACTTCCTCCAGAAGACCTTCGTCGATGGTATCGGCCGCCAGATAGATGTCCTACATAAGCAGCCTCCAAGGACATATGCTTGCCTCATCCCTGATGAGGCCGTAGACCAATGTGAAACTGCTTACGATGCCGCTGATGGCAAGAAGCAGAAAGCCGCGATGGATAACTTCGATGACACAGGAATTATGGCATTAATTTGTCGCCATGACATCCCATTGTTTTTTGCTAACATTGATTCTCCAGGAGAACAACAGAAGTATTTGGTAGCCCTCCTCCAGCACTTATTTTCCTTACTCCCGCACCAGGCAACAGTTGTTGCTTTGTATGACGTTGGATGTGTTCTGGCACGATGACTCACAAAGGTATGCTGTCACTGATGTTCGGATTACTCGCTCACACCTCTCCAGTATGATATTCTTCCCGAAAGCATCACCACACGACTTTGTTTTGCGACAACTGCAATGCATGCTTACGGTCATGAGTGGGCATGTCAGCTCGTCTATAACCCACGAATGTGCATTGGGCTTGGTCTGTCTGATGGGGAAGGGACTGAGCGTCTTTGGTCATGCTTTGTTCGCCTGATCGGTATTGAGAGGACTCCTTCTGTACGTCTCACATCAATTTCATTTTGGCTATATTCACATAAACCTCATCTGGTGTCAATGTCACCTCTGGCTTATTGATTGGCAAGCTGCAGCCATAGGGTCCGAAATGCAAGCTGATCTTGGGGATTGGATCAAATGTCGCCTTAGACGTGGCATCAAAGAACAAGGGTCGGCAGCACAAGATATGCTAGACTGATGCAAAATCCCTGTCGATGAATTGCGGTCTCAGTGGTCCCACCAACGGCATTCACAGTTATCTATACGCGCTCATAAGTTAAATGTATCATAGCTCATCAGTATTGATGAGCGGTCCTCTAAGATGCCCCAGTTCGCCTCAAGAAAGAGCTGGACACTGTATTAGCCCTCCAAGCAGATCTTGATGCATCAGATAGAGCACTACAGACTACCAGAGCAATGCTAGAGAAAGAATCAGCCTCTGACAATACATTAGAAGCTCTGCAGAGCCTGGAGAGGGGGCATGGTCGGCTAATGGACAAAGTTGAGGCTCTCTACTCATCTCTTAATGTTCATGACAGGTTTCCTGAACTTCAAGGGGTCAATCTCGATTTTGTTCGTACTCTTCTGATGGCATGGGACCTCAAGATGAATGTTCATAAATGTGCCATTGCGAGCTTCTTCGAATGGGACAAACTTGACCATGCCATTGGAGGTGCCCAACAAGCCTTAGGTAAGTGTGAACCTTATTATTAAATATGATGGTATCCTTTGCTAATTACCTATAGGCACTAAGCTTCAACATACATGCAAAGCTATAGCGAAGCGCCAACCCGCGCTCATGACCGCCATCCGAAAATTTAACACCTACTGTGAACAGTTAGATTCCCTGTATGACCCGAGTTGGGGGATTCCCCTGCCTGCCCCTCTTCCGACGAAACTCGCGGAATTACGCAATGACCCCAAATTAATGGAAGATGTATGGATTACACCATCAGTAGGAGAAGTTCCCCAATGGTTGGATGACTCTCACATCAGGGACAGTATATGAGCACTTTTAAAGCGGGATCGGTGTGAAGAAGAACAGATCCACCTTAGCATTGAGGCTGATAATCTTTGTCGTTTCTTTGGTGATGAACTGGCCACGCTTGAACTCGCTCTTTGGTTACCAGAAAGTGAGTTAATTTGATTCTTGTAACAACCTTCTGCTGATGTATAATCTAACTTTAGATGAACTGTTTGCTGTTCTATTACAGCAACAGCATGCTCATTTCATCCGACTTCAATCTCGATGGTCCAATTCTTTAGCTTTTCCGGCATCCTTTGCCAGTCAAGTCAACAAAGCACTGGATGTTGCTACTACCCTCTCGGGAGCCTCGCGCAGCACAACACTTCTTTCCATTGATGCTGGCACACTTGCAGTGCCGGATCCTGAAGGTGGGGATGAATTTCCCGTCGCTGATCCTGACCATTCCCTGCCCATTGATTCCGAACATGCAGTGCTTGCTGATGTCCTAGATGGTCAGATGGGCATGCTGGAGTTGGATAACAACAACAACTCAACAGATTACGGGTGTGAAGCTAACACCATTATTTGTTGGGATCTTCCTGAGGTAGTTGACATTTTCTGTCAGGAATATGACACTGATGTATCATACTAGAATCTTCTGGTGGATGACTTCAACGTTCCAACGCGTGAGCCTGGCATTCTCATACCCGGGCCTGGCAAAGTCATCGCCAAAGTACAACCTAACTCGCATGATGGAATCCCTCATCAGATATTTGACCATAGGGACATCAGTTTCCTTAGTTCTCCTACAGCACACCTGAATGATGTATGCATCAACAGTTGCGCTATACTTCTCTGGCACTCTCAGCTCAGGACCTCAGGTGCACCATGTGCCATCCTCTCAACCCACAATCTTCCCCGCATTCATTACAATGTGCCAGATAATGTCATCTGGCGTAATACATTGTGGATTCATTATTGGGAAAAGGTTACCTGGGTGCTTCCTATTCATCGTCCGTCGGGCATTGGACACTGGGTGCTTTGTGTCATCCGGCTGTCCAACAAACATCTTTATCTTTTTGATAGTCTGGGTGATAGGGTGCCTTGGAAGAATGACATTAAAGTGGGTTCAATTTCATTCTACGTCTTCGTTTAACTGATCAGATCTGGATCTGAAAGGATATAATGAGACTAATTGCTCGGTTCCTTGCTATTGCACGCCAACACGAATATCGTGTTAATGTTGACCTTGAAGGGTGGGTTGCTCGACCATTGAACGTGAGTTTCACACTCCATTTTCACGATGTTTCCGACCACTTTGTATTATTTTAGGTCCAATGCCTTCAGAACAATGATTTTGACTGTGGTGTATGCGTTTTAGCGATGATTTTTGCTGTTGTGCATAGTAAACATATTACAGGAGTACAGGAGCAGGACATAGACAATCTGTGACACTATCTACGGACTATGGTTCTTGTGTTGCCAGTTTATAGATATGATTCAAAGTAGAGTAGTACAATGATAAGTTTTATAGACTACGACAGTATGGATTCTGCTCAGTGACTAGTAAATCAACTTCCTCCTGATAACTTAAGATCCTCCGCACTACCCCCTGGCGGTAGCACTCAGCCATGAGTTTGTGCCTTGAACATACCTGCAGTTGGTTAGCGACACAAGCTTTCAGATCATCCCAGCCTTCAAGCAACTTCCTCTGTGCATCTTGAAGCTCTTTCAGAACTTTAGATATTTCTCCCGCATCGTACATAGCTGCATGATGGGCGCAAGATTCCCTTTCCATACGCAAATTATGTCCGTGTTTCACATCAAAGAGATTCTGTGTGAAATGCTGTTCTTCTGGCGAGTCGGGTGGAGGAACGGAATTGTAAGGTGGGGCTTTGTCCCACTGGGAGAGATCTGAATCATCAATCAAGTCGGAACCATTCAGTGATTGGTGAAAGAGATAGGAATTGGGAAGAGGAAGATTAGCAAAGTGCGAGATAGAAGACAGTAGAGGATTATGCAGGTTCTTTGATGTTGTAGGAGGTCCACGTCAACCGTGATGTTTAGCGTAGGCACGAGCATTCTGAGCTTGTCGAACCATTTTGCCTCTGAAAAACATATCAATGTTGCAATAACAGATCACTGAATTATCCTTACTGTTTTAACTGGAAATATGATTCTGTATGTTGACGAGCAGCTGCCATTCTTTCCTCTAATGTGAAGTACTTGGCTCGGTGGCCCATGGTTGGGTTAATTGGACAAATAGTAGTCAAAGTCAAGTAAAGTTGATGTGAATATCTCACCATTGTGCCACCTAGTTACTTGTTGAAATGTAATATAGCCATGCACAATAAAGTTCTTGTTAAGATTTTGGTATGAGCATGATGGGGCGTGTTGATAGCGTCGATGAGGCCAGTTCAGACAACGTGATAAGTGGTCAATGTCAATGCATATGTCTTTGAAGCTCAGTACTATTCATATCTTGAATCTCATTGGCTTACGACTGTTGTCTGAACCCTCGCAGCCCTCGTAAGAGCCTCGTTGTAACCCTCTTGACATTGAAGCCGAGGCATACTGTTTCACAAGTATACCTCTCCATCCCTCACAGAGGCTTGAGCACTATCAAACTGAGCCTCTTCGAAGCCTCGCCATAGTTCATTTCAGTCTTTTCCTGTGTTTTGCTGCAGATCCTAACAATGCAGTATAGCATATACAGTGTGCACAGACTCGGAGCACATGGGAAAGACACAAGTATGTCTCAAAAGTTAACACTACCTAACTCAGAGCTCTCCTTCTCTGACCCCCAACATACTTCACTGGGATGGAATAAGTTCATCCACCTCCAACTCCACCTCCATCTCATCTTCATCTTCATCTTCGACATGGGTGGCCTCATCAAGACATTGTGAACCTTGTCCGATGGAGGAGATTTGTGGAATAAGCTCTTTGGTGTTGGATCTACCTACTGTCAACCTCCAGGAGGGTGGGGGAAGCAGTACCTCAATGAATACCTTCAGTCTCTGCCAACAATGCATGGTGTTAGCTGCCACAGGAGCTCATATACCAGACACCGGCCCAGGATCAGGACGCCGTGCAGGTGATGATGCAGGACCTTGTCTACAGGACAGTGGCCCAGGAGCAGGACATTTTGCAAGAGATGGTGCAGGAGATTGCACAGGGGATGTTTCAAGAGAGGTGTGGTTGAGTTTGAGGCGAGGAAGACCTTGTCGATCAAACCGACCATTAGCATACCAGCGCCACCCACGGGTGTAGGCTGAATGAGGCGCAGGCACTTCCTCAATGATGACAAGGCTGCGGGAGGCCATGAGATGTGCAAGGGCACCTTGTTTGGTGATGGTTTTGACGGTAAGTAAGTCATTTTTGAGGGCATCCGCAAAGACTTGGCGCTCATGAAGTGAGAGATCATGTATCCCCTTGCTCTTTGTGAGAGTGGCGCATTTTTCACCAGGCATCAAGACATCTTCGGGATAGTTCTGGAGGATGTAGCCACGATGGGCTAGCTCTATCGGTAGCAGCTTCCACGGAAACGTCCCCCCTCGTCCTTCGAGCTTCCCTGCATCATTCTTGGCAAACATTCTAAGAGATCTCAGCCATCAAACTCACTAAGCAATGCTGATAGCCCACCAATGATACACAGTATGCTATTGAGGCTTCTCCATCTGTCGGGGTCACTAACTTGCCACCTTTCCAGCCACCTTTCCAACACTGTCTCTGCTGGCAAGCCATTCTGTGCTGTGATGTGTTCAAGGGTATGGTCTAGTTTAGTGAAATCCATGATTCTGAGGTATAGATGCGTGGTAGAGGAGGATTGTGACCATCACTGATAAGACTCATGCATGGCCTTCAATCAGAAGGCCTGCCAAGTCGGCTCGAGGCTCAACTCAATTTAATTATTATTTTCATCGATTCACTACGGTATTTCAAAGTTCCCTTCATGTTTGATGAAGTACACACCTGTTCTGACATTGAAATAGACATCATTGTGAGTATCTATGGCAAACGAGATGGGGTCTCGTTATCAGTGCGATAACAGCTGTTTGTTGGTCAGTTTCGTCACCACCACACTTTTCACTCACATTGTACTAACCCAGTTTCATTGTCTGTTGACAGCACACTGAGTGGGCATAACTCAGACATGATCTGCCTTCCATCAGTGGACATACTCAGACATGACAACCTATCTTCCATCAGTGCGTTTCGGACTCAGTACTAGATTTATCTTCAATCTGATTGCGTCCTCACTAATGCCATTAGTCATTTGTACGGAACCCTCTCTGGAGCCTCGCAAGAGCTACAACATCGTGAGCCTATCTCTCTGACCCTCCACACCCTCGTCAGCTGTGATTCCTGAACCTTTGTAAAATCGACCTTGTATGTTGGGTCTAGCCTCTGTATTAACGCTCATCTATCTCTTTTTAGTGTTAATGAACCGATTAGTGGGCCTTTTGCAAAACAATGCTGCGGGCTTGCCTCATAAATATGAGCCCTTGGGGTACTTTTTTTTTGCCTTCATTGTTCCCCTCAGTTTTACTTTGTATTTCATGTGATCCCCCCAACAGACAGACCACCTCGATGATACCCTCGTCGAATATACCCCTGATCAGGTAAGCAACACCCTCCCGTGTTGCTACTTGGTATGCTACCTATGCTCACGATGTGCAATATCAGCTTTCAAACGATTCATTTCAATATATTTTCGTCATTGCCTGTTGCATATAAGTATGCATGCCCATGTACCAAACTTGTTCTATTATTGACATATTCACTACAGATATGATGCAGAGTATACCAGAAAATCATTCTGCTGTTGACCAATGGTCATCTCCTAATCCAGGCTACATGGGCTCGTCTCCTGCATCCTTCGACTATATTGAGGAACAGTTTGGCAGAGGTCATCAATATGAATTACCGCCTGCTGAATTGACTCCCTCACGGCTGAGGACAAAACTCAAGGCCACAATGCAGGACACTGGTATTGTCAAAGATGCCTCTGCTCGATGCCAGGCCTATCAAAATCCCTCTGCCGAGCCTTAGCTTCCTGTAGGTCCATTCCACCACGTGGCGCAGGGTGGTGCTTCAACTTCAACAAGTGATGCATCGTCGCTTACACTCAATATGGTTAACAGCCGGCACACCTCACCTTTTCCTCCACCACCAGGTCCTGCACAACTGCAGGATTTGTTTTACAGCTCTATGGGCCAGCAGCCTCCTTGGATGGAGCAAAACCCATCCAATGATTTCAGCATGATGCAGCCTGATTCTTTTACGGCTGGATTACTTGGAAATCAAGCTTTAGGCATGGTCGAAGCGGGCGACAAGTCACTGTGGTCTGCACCGTCTGTGACTAACGTGCAAGGCTCTCGAACTATCACTGCGCAGAACACAACCTGCCTTGAACCTCCGCCTTCACACACGCCTTTTCATTTTCCTGCCAGTTCATCTGGTCAGTCTGTCATGTCTCATGGATGTTCGCTAGATCCAGTAGGCCAACCTTCTTCTGGATTTATGCAGAACTCAACATTCACCCTGCGTCCTGTACCACCTCCAGATCATGCTCAGCCTATTCCAGCCATGAATATCATCCCACCAATGCCACTCAAAGATGGTGGCTGTAATACCTCTACTGCCTCTGCATCAACCGATAATGCACCCCCTACCTCAATGAGAGATCTCAGTCCAAAGTTGGACCTAGGGTACTATTCTCCGGCTGCCACCTACCGTGTTCAGTTCCCTGAAGAGAACAAGCCAATTACACACCAAGAGGATCATGCGGTAACCGGCCGCAGGTCAGCAGAAATGAACGCAGCACTCGATACTGGGTTTGCAGGCATTGAGCATTACTTTCTTGACAACACAGCATCCACCACCCTCCCCATGAATCAACTAATCAACTTATACCTGAAGTCTCGAGGACGCACTGTGAATGGCACCAATTACTGGAATCTGTATGCCAATTACTTCAAGGACCACACGCAAGAGGAGCTCAGCCGCATTAGAAAAGAGGTAATAGAAGGCGGTGGCACGCCCAGTAAGTTCATATAAAACTACAGCACAATACTACCGCATGCTTATACCCTTCACAGGCACAACCTTGCGAACGCAATGCTATGAGAAATTCAAGAATACCTTTCCTGACACCTATCAAGACATCCTCTCAAAGCACAAGGAAGTATCTCTCCTGGGCTCGTCTCCCCAAACGATAGCCCAGCGCGGACAGGCATTCCAAAAACACTACCAAAATGTGACAAGCATTGTATGTAATCTCTGCGAAAGTGTTAACATTATCTGACATTCGTTATTGTAGCTTGAGTCCGGCTCTGCTAGGTTCGGGTTTGAAGCAGCTATTGTACTATGTGGTAAAGTGGTTAATGAAGACGGTTCCCTCGGTCATTCATACAATACACCTGGTGCTGTTGGGGTAAGTTCATTTTTATTTCAATTTTCAACATTTATTCAGTAACTTGCAGTTCTGGGACATGCGATGCCGTGCTAGCGATGATGCGATAATTGGTCATCTAAAAGCCCATGTGTAGTAAGTACATTTGTGCTCATGCTACATAATGCTTACGTGGCTCCAACCTGTTACAGTAACACTACATCGCTATCTGCAGTCGATGAAGCGTTTTCAGACGCTGAGGATGATATCCATGAAAAACTGACACCAACCCTCACCAACGACATAGACCAGGCTTCTGATGTTGTGGAGGAATGACAGGATGATAACTTGAAATTCGTAAAGCAGGAAATCACCAGGCAAGCTGGTATGTGCGACCATCCTCACTCATCTTCCTTTAGACTGACATGCTGTGCGTTGCACCAGCCAACTTTGGCTGCAAGATAAACAGCGGAAAGATTTTCCCTTGGAAACTCATGCCAGCCGGGCTCCTGGAAGCCAATCTTAGCATCCATGCATATCCTGCACACAAATGCCTATTGCCCAGTGAAGCTCACAGTAAACTTGGGTTAAACAAAGGCATTGGGGCACTGATGCAGAAAGAGATCGTGGCGCTTGTTGATTCTTTGAAGGGAGGCACTATGCACATCATTCAATTTCCCAGCAAGGATTGACGTACGTATCATATTATGGTAACGATGTTATACTTACATGATATATAGCGGCTGTGATCGCTTCTCAGAAGCCCGTAATTGAGGGCGAAGTGCCTCCACCTGATTGGCCACATCATGGTGTGCGACGGTTGTTCCTTGATGGCCATACTGATAACAATGGTCTTCCACGCCTCAAGCCCAGCACAGCAACTATGAAGGTCAAGAAGGGTATTAAAGCACCCAAATCCCTTACACCACCATCGGAGGGTATGGATGATGACGAAAGAGTCGGAACTTCCATGCCCAAGCCTCTACCTCAACTGATTGTCCAAAAGCCTAACCCCAATATGCATCTCGAAGTCGTACCTCCACCCTCACAGCCTTTCAAAGTCATTCGACCACCATCGCGTCCTTTCAAAGTCATTCCCAAGCCACCTGCAACTCAGAGTCAGGTGATCGAACTTACGTCCGCCAAAGAGAATTCCATAGAAGAACCCAACACTGAGTACGAGGAAGCAGGAAAGAAGAGGAAAGTCAAGTCCGCGAATACATCGCATGCATTAAAGAAGGTTGCCCCGCCTACCGAAAACACTAATGCTCCAAAAGTGGTGAAGAAAGGTGGGCGGGGTAAGAATAATGTGCAATCCAAGGCGCCTACACCTCCCTTGTCGACCTCAAACACTTTCCCTACTACGAAAGGCGGTCCACTATCCCCATTAACAGTGGGATCATCGAGCGATGGTCTGCCATCACCGGAACATAGTGAGTACTATGTACATCCATCTTACTATTTGCTTAAAGTTCAATAGGTAAAGTCGGTAAAGCAATGTGTCTTCGAGATGGACCTTCTGACGAGTCCAAAAAGAGTATGTTTCATCTTTTAATTTCATTAATTCCATATGATTGAATTTACATGCTCTAGAACATGTTAAACCACGCCCAGTGACCAAGGACTCACAGGTGGTTATGAATCGTGGCCTTCGTATGGTGTACAGGGAATCGGACTCCGAGTCTGACGTCAATGAGGGCACGAAGGCCGATTCTGCCACTACAACAGGCACCATCCCCGAACCCACTGATGCAGCCAACGTCCAATCTGATTTTTGGAGCAAAATTCTACACAGCTGACAAAGGATGAAGTAGTAGGAGATATGGAGGAAGAACTACCCCAAACCGCCCCATTGAATCTGGTGGCTCCCACTATTCCTGACCAGCAGCCTCTTTGTGACTCCAGCACCCCTCATCCCCGCACTCCTAGTAAGACTCAGGACGAGCATCCACATGATACCCCTTGTTCCCACACTCCTAGTAAGACTCAGGACGAGCATCCACATGATACCCCTCGTGCTGACCTTACCCATGATGCCCCTCGTGACAACGCTCTCCATGACCCTCAGGATGGTCGTGACCCTCCGCATGGCCCTCTTCATGACCCTCCGTGTGACCCTCGGGATGGTCGTGACCCTCTGCATGGCCCTCTTCATGACCCTCAGGATGGTCGTGACCCTCCGCATGGCCCTCTTCATGACCCTCCTCGTGACCCTAGGGATGGTCGTGGCCCTCTTCATGACCCTCCGCGTGGCCCTCTTCATGATCCTCGAGATGGTCGCGACCCTGCATACAACTATCGTGAGGTCATACATGACCCTCACAATGACCTTCGTGATCCTCGTTATCCTCACACCCGAGGGTACTCCCAAGAACCTGCGCATGGCCTTGACCGTGACACTCTTCACCCCCACGATGCATTCTACCACCACAATTCTCGTAATTCCCACTATGGTCCACCTCAAGATCTTTATGCATCCGGTGATACTCGTGACAGCTCACCTGTGCCCGATTTTCATGGTAACTATAGTCCTGATGAGCATGAACATGCCTACCCAAGTCGATACAGTCCTGGGGTTGACTCAGGCTATGGTTGTGAAAGTGGATACAGGTCCCGACACGATGACCTTGATGAGCGTGGGCAATCACTACCTCCTTATCATAGTTGTCCATTTGGTGGAGGGAATTACCATGAGGATGGATATGGCAGAAGATTCCAAGATTCGAGATGGGGTGAAGCTGCTCATTTGGACTATGGTCGCAATGCTATTCCACGAGCATTCAGTCGGGATTTGCCCAATCCACGGCCTCTCCCCACTACTTAATCCCCTCCTTGCTGCTCAAGCCTTTTAGTTGATCTATCTTGTTCGCATCATGTGTCGCTCATGCCTACATTCGTCGTCTATTTACCTTGTCGTTGTCTTTCGTTGGTGTCTTGCACCTGTGTGTTATACCCTTACAATGATATCTACTATACTTTGTAACTCGTTTTTGTCAATATCAGTATAGCAGCTCCTCCTTAGCTTGCTGTTGTGTCCTTCAGAGCGAGATCACTAAGAAGCCTGCCCGGATCCAATATGTTTCTGTTAAACTGAACATTGCATTGTAACATATTGATTTAAACATAAGAAAAGTATGAAATAGCATAAGTGCAAGACAAACATAACTTGAACATATGGATCCAAAAATGACATAGGCACCGAGGATTAAATAACATAAGGAACATCAGAGATAGGGTTCGGGATAAAAGTATTTCGGCAATTATTAGCAAGCTTTTTAGCCAGGTAGGTCTGGGGGAGTTATTAACTAGCGGATTATTAGCTGCTTTTTAGCCAATCACGTGATGTTGATTTTTAGCAGGCGAAAAACTCGCTAATAATCCTAGCTAATTAGCCAACGCAAAAAACACTCATTCCCATACCTCCGGACACTCGTCATCGCTTCCATTGATATCCTCAGCCTCTGCCTTGCCCTTCCCTGTGCTGTCCACATTAGGTCGCGATTCTGCCAACACTGCCAGCAAACCATCCGCACTCAGATCTACCTCAGATTCAACGTCGAAGTCGGCATTTGTCACCATGGCTGCCGCAGAACTCGTTTGCACATGATCCAACCACGTACTGGACTCGTCGTCTTCAATTTCTTCACCTCCTTCAATACTTTCGGCTGATAGCAAGCTGTTCTTCGCATCATGATGCCATTTACCCTCTTTTGCTTCGGATCCAAACAGCTCGGTGTCATCTATGGTAACTAGTCGATCATCTGTCAGTGGTAGAAGCTAGCCAGTCGACTCAGAATACTATTCCTGACCTGATTGCTCGATATCCGAGGCACAGTCAGCTGTAGGGAGTTATTAGCATTATTAGCCTCGTGATTTTTGCAACGAGTTATTAGCGTGTTAATAGCTAGTTATTAACATGCTAATTAGCATGCGGCTAATAAGCAGGGAGTTTTCTCCCGAACCCTAATCAGAGACCCTCGACGAATTCCTCGATTGACGATAACAAACCTCGCGAACGTCACACACGAGCCTCAATCATAATGTACGGCCTCGTGAACGTCACACAGGAGCCTCAATCATAATGTACGACAACCCTCCACTAGGATGGAGCATCATGGAGGTCTTCACAGCGAGGGTCCAAGAGATCTTCTTAAACCTATGGAGGAATAGGGAGGGAGACTCTTTGGAGAGGGTGGTCTCAGAGACCACTTTCCCATAACATAGAAACCGGGTCTTACAGACTGTGGGAACGAGAGCATAGTGCTCCCAAGGGTGCGTTACAGTATGTTACAGTGTTTACATGTGTATATAAAGTTATATATACGTTGGACAATTTTGGTGATGACGTTGTACGTTAGTACTCGTACTCAAACGTCACATTAGAACACTCACATCTCAGTATTCGGTTTACGAATCTGAGATGTTTCGACGGCGGCTGGCTGCTTTTATATGGTGAGTGCGCCAGCAGGAGTCTCAACAAGTGCGAGTACCTACCCCCTAGCCACGGGCGGCCATACCTGGGTGCTACATGCCAATTACCCGTACAACGTGATCAAGTATACGGGGCAATATTTGTGCGTAATCAGAGATGCTTGATTTTACGTAGAGAATCCCGGACATTGAGCTTGTTTTGTAGACTGCCGTACTCCTTATCGACGAGTTAGCAGCGACCGCCGACATTGTGGAACGACTTCTCATCCGAACCACTGTTGCGTCAGCTTGTTTTTTCACTTGTGTACACAGTACAGTGCACCACCAGCTAGGCAGACCATAGAACGAATCAGCTATCGGACCTGTGGCGCCAGGTACACGCACAAGTCACAGACATATTTATGTAATGCGGCGCACTGGCATGCAGTACTGGGTGCCTCTGATGAGTCAATGATAAAGCTACAGTGACGGCTAGACTCGGGTGCTACATAATAGGAGGTGCCGTACGATTACTGATTCCATGTCAACTGATCAGGTTCTTGTCGACCGCCGTTGTAGGCCTTATCGATTAGCTAGCCAACCAGCCGGTCAGCAACCGCCTCATTGGAATGACTTCACGTAGTATAACGAACCCGCATCTTTTATCCAAGTCATTCCCTCACACCACCATGATTGCGCAGCAGAATGACGAGGAGACACCTCTTCTGCAACGACCAGAGCAGCCAATGGCCAAGACACCTCTTCCATGGGATCAAATTTGGGTTATACTGCTCTTGGAGATGCCAGAAATTCTTTCTACTCGGACCCTCAACCCGTTTATTCCTCAAGTGAGAATATCCTGTTTGCTTGGACTTATCTGATCACAACTGGACTTTGTCAAGCTCATCAGAGACATCGGAGTCACTCGCGGAGACGAATCCCAGGTTGGACACTATGCCGGCATCCTTGTAAGCATGCCTTCATCGGTTTTGCCCTTTCCTTCGTTCATGATATTATTCTCTCCAGGAATCATCGTACTATGCAGCTCATACTCTGACTGTTTTCCATTGGAGTCAACTGTCCGACCGCATCGGGCGGAAGCCTGTAATACTGATAGCTCTATTAGCAATCTCCATATCAATGTTGTCGTTTGGGCTATCGAAGACCTTCTTCGGTCTGGTGGTCAGGTCAGTAAATAGTAGCTGTGATCATCAATTCCTGACATTCTCGACCAGTCGTATTGTCTGCGGAGCATTTGATGCGAGCGATAGTATGGCCAAGAGCAACCTGATGGACATCACTGACGCAACCGATATGCCCAAGGCATACAGTTATATACCAATTCCGTGGATGATCGCAGGCACAGTTGGGTAGGTATACAGTACATTATCTCTCGCACTTGAGGTTGACGGCATTTAGAGCACTCGTTGGGGGATCGCTCTCCCAACCAGCAGACAGATTCCCTGACATTTTTGGGCGATCAGAACTCCTGAAAACCTACCCATATCTTCTGCCGTGCTCTATTTCGGCATTTCTGATATTGACAATGTGGCTAGTCACGTATATCCGTCTTAAAGAGGTGAGCGCGATGCTGAAAACCCATCTCTGGATCACACTAAGTGTGGTTACAAGAGCGTTTCTACCAAGACACTGCTTTGGGAGCTCATTAAACGAGGATTCTTCGGACAGTCATACTCAAAACCTCGCCAGCCATCGAGCAATGTTATAGTTGATCCTGGCGAAGTCAAATCAAAACCGCTTCCGCTGCGTGCTTTACTAACCTGGAAAGTGTTGAGCGTAACAGCGAGTTATGCCACTACAGGCCTGTTTCAAATGGGGTTCAATTCGCTCTTACCTGTTTTCTATGCGACACCGATTGAACTTGGTGGTCTTTCCCTTGATCCTTCTCGCATCGGCACTTTACTTGCAGCATCAAGTGTCATACATGGAATATTTCTGCTACTTTTCTACACTCGTTTAAATGATTGCTTCGGTGCAAGAGCTATCCACATCACCGGCGTCAGCTCCGGCATACCCATGGTCATTTTATTCCCAGTGACCAATACTTTGGCTCGAGCCTATGGAATGGGCATGGCGGTGTGGCTGTGTGTTTCTGTCCAGCTTATGCTGAAGACTAGCTTGATCATGTGCTTCCGTATGTTAATCCAGCACTTCCTGCGTTCTGTTGAACTGAGAAGAACCCATAGCCTGCATGACTTTATTTGTCAGAGCAGCTGCTCCTAATCGCGCCTCGCGCGGAGCAACCACTGGAATCGTCATGGTGGTTGTCGCGGTAGCAAGAATCATCGGCCCAGCGTCTGCAACTTCGATTTTCTCTTATTCATTGCAGGAAGGGCATGATGCATGGTCGATATACTACTTCTTGATCGCAGTTGTATTTCTCGCTGTAGGTACTGCTTTATCACTTCCCCGTGATCCTAGTGTATGGGAAGATTCCCAATAGCGACTGACTGCGTGTTATGATCTAGTGTAGGAGGTAGAACTGGCACAACTTTAGGCTATGTAAACTAGTATGTGTACAACATTCCGTACTCCCATGATAAGTTAGGGAGGTTCTGTCTGCAGCAAACTTTCGTGCTGTTCTCTACAAACCCATCTGTAGGGAAGTGGCTGTCTTCGCTATCGAGATCGCTTGATGATTTGAGAGCAAGCTGAATGCAGAAACAAAGGCCGTTCTAGTCTAACCGGCTTCAGTCGTCCACTGTTTGTCCTCGTGTTTTTATCCTCATGTTCAGTTTCGTTGACCAGGCCAGGTGGAAAGTATCATGGACAAACATACCATCACTGAGATTATGACGCTGGCCAGTGGCTGGCTGCAAATCCCAAATGTTCAATCCTCAAGATATAAACGAGGCTCTCGCTGTGCTGTTTCAGAGATCTTTTACTTCGGTTCCCCAATGCTGTTTCTTATCTCGAAAAGGAGTAGCTAGTCACCTGCGCATATGCTTCTCGGCGACCGAAGATAGGTCGTGGGCATTCATGAATCACCAGCTATCCATCGGAGCCTCTTCTATCTTGCATCTCAGCGATTCTACTCCAAGGGACGTCCAGAAGCCTGGTGGACGCTTTGGAAGTTTTGAAGGCAAAGGTTGATGATGGGATGTTCGAAACAGGACAATGTGAGAGCTGCCCAGCAGACTTTTGCTGCTTCTTGCCAAGGACGTGTATGCTCTCATTAATCTCTCCATAGGCACGATCTCGGATATACACTATAACGGAAGCGAGGATGCGAAACTGATACACTGCCAGAGAGTCTTCGTCATCAATTTCCTGGAATACCTTTTTGGCGATGAGTTCCGGTCGAAGACGGGTGAGAAGGCCAAGACAGCTTTTCAGCATGCCTACGTCAATTTTTCGCACTGGGTGCCCATGGAAACTTCATCTCGCCGAAAGATTCCAAGCTACCTAGTGTAAAGTCGTCGAGGTAAGATTCTATTCGTTGTCAAGCAATATCATGTCTTAGATACTACCTCTGCACAGTGCCAGATATAATTTCAAAGAATGGACTTTGCGACACTGGCATCATACAAGCGCGATTGTGATGATCCCACCTTTAGCTCTAATGACGATGTTTATTTCAGATAGGTGGAGAAGAATTCCGATGAGCGAGAATTGAGGTCAAAACGTTCATCACGCGTAGGCTGCAAACATGGTTCCATACAATAATTATCGGAGCTTCCCTGCATCGCTCTCAATATGGACCCGAAGCTTCGCATTACATTTCCTAAGGAGTCAAAGCATTCCAAAAACGACCAATGTCTGCGAATCTACGCGGCACCACATTTCCATTCTTACGTTACTATTTCAATGTCATGGAACTGCTGCGTGGGCTTGTCTCGAAGCACCATCGCAGATCACTTTTAAACATCTAGATGGACTTGTCAAATTTGGGAGCACTGCTACGTTACGCCACTCGCGGTGGGAGACACAAGATTCGTACCCATAATGAAATGAAAAAGACTCAAGGGAAGAATTCCGTACTACATAGCCCCACAATATGTGGATATCATTCGTTGGCCCAGTTAGTCATCGATCATTCAGGAAACTGAGTCTAGAAATCCTGACAGCAATGCCTCTGGCGCCGGTCCAAGGAGCTCTCGACGTTGGATCACCAGTTACTGTCACGAGTCTAGGAAGTGATTAATTGCAGTGATTCCAGACACGTACGCCATCACTGACGCAGCGCGTAAATGTGTCAATATACTAGTACATACTTCGCTGATCAATGGCTCTTTGAAATTATCCGCCAATCCGAAGACACCAGCGTGATACTACAAACTGAACGCTCTGGCTGTGTGATCACCACAAAGGCCAGCCTGTTAGAGCAGTTCGCTGCATGAAAATAGGCTGGCAGTTGATGTACAAGTGAGAAAGCTCGGTGCGCGTGCTGGTACATGTCAACATGATGTAATCTTATCATGATCAATTAGGTCAACACTAAACGCGTTGCTGCCCGCGTGTTTGATCCCAATTTTTCTACTAAAGCTCGCGTGTAGCCTTTGTAAACGACTTTCACGACCATTTGTCCTTTGTCTCTTTTTCTTCATACTTCATAATATACCTGCCCGAGGTCTGTATTTCATTGCTGATCTTTTAACATGAAAAAAATGCTAATCTGATCAATATCATGGATGATGCACAGATGGATCTTCAATCACTCGCGAATTTGTTCGCGACAACTTACAATCCTGATCCTAATGTACAGAAGACTGGCGAACTCCAAATACGCAAAGTGATGTCTTGTTTCATTAGACCTGCAATCATCGCGCTAATCGCCCGTGCAGATCGGTGCACAGGAGGGCATGCTTACTGCCCTTTTGCAGATCATCGCATCTGACGGCGTTGAATTGTATGTCTACTCTTAAGTTCCATGACACTCGTTATAATAATTTTATGACAGAGCCACTCGCCAAGCTTGTAGTGTTTACCTCAAGAATCGCGTCCGTACCTCCTACATCCTTCCACCAAATCCGCGCCCAGACCACGTCCCAATTGCTCAATCCGACCGCACCGCACTAAAAGCCAACATTCTTCCCCTTCTTTCTGCTAGCCCAAGCCGTTCCATCACCGTCCAGGTCGCAGCGACCCTCAAGGACCTTGTGGCAAATGACTTCCCCGATCGCTGGCCATCTCTTTTGGATGACGTGAAAAGGCTCTTGGGAAGCGGAGACGTGAGGGAAGTAGGAGCGGGTGTCGTAGCCGCCCTCGAATGCGTTAGAGCGTTCAGGTATGTATTTCATTGCGTTATCCTTCAGATTTCTCTAATAAACGCGTAGATTCCGCCAGAAAGCCGACGTCCTGCCAGGCATTATTACCACCCTCTTCCCTACGCTCGTCACTATCGCTGATGGCATGCTCAATACCTCCCCGTCCCAACCTGCGTCCCAGGAGATTCCAGCCATGCTGCACCTGATTCTTAAGACGTACAAAACTGCAATTATTGTCAACCTTTCTCCACACCAGCAGAGCCAAGAATCACTCGTTCCCTGGGGAAGACTCTTGTTTCGTGTCGTGGAGATGATTGTTCCCGTGGAAGGTGTTCCAACTAACGAGGAAGATCGGGAGAGATGCGAATGGTGGAAGGCCAAGAAATGGGCGTATGGAATCCTTGGTCGACTGTTCCATCGGTGTGTATTTTCTTCGAATGTTCTGTGCGTCTCTAAGAGCATCGTAGCTTCGGCAATCCCTCTCAGCTCCCGTCACCGATGCAGAAGGAGTATGGCGTATTTGCACAGAACTTCGTGACTGCCTTTGCTCCCGAAATCTTCAAGGTGTATCTCCACCAAGTCGAGCTATACGTTTCAGGACAGGCGTGGTTGGGCAAGAAATGCCAATACCAAATCTTCCAGTTTTTCACAGAATGGTTCGCATCGACCTTCAATCCCTCGGATTATGCTGATGCGTTTATCCACAGTATCAAGCCAAAGTCGACGTGGATACTCCTGAAGCCCCATGTCGACAACCTCGTGGCTAACTTTGCATTCCCCCAGCTCACTTTCAATGCGTCCAAACAAGCCATGTGGGAGGCAGATCCCGTAGAATATGTCCGTGCTAGTGTCGGTGAGTTTACCTGATCTCTCTCTCCTGTTATCCGTGTCAGTATCTCACATGCCAAAGACGAGTACGAGAACTTCTCGTCCCCCGTAAGTGGCGCCACCTCGTTCCTTCTCTCCCTCGCAAGCAACCGCACAAAAACGTCCTTCCTCCCGATGCTCCAGTTCATTAACACTGTATTGCGCTCGTGCGTCCCTGTTGCATCTACTACATCCATCAACTCACAAGAATACGATATAGCAATCCCACGCCGGCTCAGCGCTTTGGCGCCCTGACGATGATGTCAGTCCTTGGCCCCTTCATCGTCCGCCATCCCGATGTCAAGGGAAGCATTGAGCAGTTCATGGTACAGTACGTGCTGCCCGAGTTCACATCGCAGGAGCCGTACTTGCGGAGTGTCGTATGTCTATTTATCTCCGCCAACTTTCTTGAGCTGACGCGGTTCAGGCATGTGAGGTGCTTGGCGTAGTGACCAAGGCCGGTATCGCCTGGGCTACCGAAGAGGTAGACATATCTACTATAAGTGTTGTTTTCATGCTAACGTCAATTTTGCACAGAACTTGAACAACCACTCCCGTGCTGTGGCGTTGGCCCTGGATGATCAGGAACTCCCGGTACGCGTGCAAGCTGCATTGGCCATCACTGAGCTGGTTGTCGTCCACGATTCTGGTGTGTTACAAAAAAATTTCTTTTTCTTATGCTGTGTTCGAGCTAACTTGGGTTTTTTAGTCAGGGACGCCGTCTCTCCGCAAGTAGGCAAGGTCGTGCAAGGTACATCTCGTGTCTAAACCTATCGATGCACTCATTTATTTCGATGGTGGCTGTTGCAGATCTTCTCAAGCTCTCCGATGAGACGGACCTCGATATCCTGAATCACAGCATGGAAGCTATGGTGGATCGGTTCCAAAACGAGCTTATGCCCGTGGCTTCGCAACTCACTGCACGCCTGGTGAGCGTCTTGTCCTATAATGATTACTATAATATGCTGACGGCATGTATGTAGTGCGAGTCTTACTTACGCCTTGCAAGAGAGGGTTTGGCACAGCAGAATGAAACACTCCCGGACGGCATCGATGTGGAATCACTCGTGTCGGATGGCGACGACGATAAAGTATATGGCGCCATGGGAGTCGCCAAAACTATTGGAACCGTGCGTGTACTCTCGCTATCATGTTCGTCCAACGCGTCTGATAAAAGCTGCGTAGGTGGTTTCATGCATTGACTCGTCGCCAGAGATTTTGTCGCAGGTGCAGGAGGTGATCATACCCATCATCCGCTTCACCCTTGAGAATAAGTTGATCGGTGCGTCTGTTCCTTTTTGCACGAAGGGCATTGCTGATTGTAGCGTTTGTAGATCTATTTGATAATATGTATGACCTCGTAGATGCCCTTACCTTCCGTCTTCACGCAATATCACCGAACATGTGGCCAGTGTTCGAGTTGACTTATGACCTCTTCAAGAGCGATGCTGTTGATTTCCTTGATGGTACAGCCCACTACTTTCCGCGTATCTCTAGGTTGTGTTACTAATGGAGGTGGTAATTTGCAGAAATGCTCCCCTCGCTGGACAACTTTGTGTCGTATGGTACCGATGTGCTGAAGGCACGCCCTGACTATAGGTCGAAGGTGTTGGACATGTACCGCACGGCTATGACAAGCCCACAGCTGGGTGATAACGACAAGATTAACGGATGCAAGCTGGCAGAGTCGATGCTTCTTAACTTGCACGGCCATGTGGATGACGTAAGTCTTTGTGTTCGTGATCCACACCTGAGACACCTTCTCATCGTGCTTCTGCAGCAACTCCAAGACATAGTCACCATCGCCGCAGACCACATCGACGAAGGCGAGACTGCCTCATTCCGCCTTGCCAATCTCGAGATTCTGGTCAACACCGTCCTCTACAACGCCTCTGCGGCGCTTCATTTCATGGAGGCCTACAAGCCAGGATTCTCACGCACGTTTTTCGAGCGCTGGTTCGCAGCAATCAACAGCGACAATAAGCTCCCACGCGTGCACGACAAGAAATTGAGCATTTTGGCGCTGTGTAAGTTGTTGGAGATGGAGGCTGGCGCGATTCCAGAAGGATTGAGGGATGGATGGCCTGGGATTGTGGGTGGCGCTTTGAATATTTTCAAGGGGCTGCCTCAGGCTGTTGCGAGTGGGTTGCAGATTGTTGTATGACTGGTAACCTGACTGATGGTGTGGTTTTGTAGAGCGCAAGGTGTTGGAAGATCAGCTGGTTGAAGGGGACGATGATGAAGATGAGGACGAAACTAAATATCTCAATCTTGAGGGAGAAGAAGATGGTAAGCGTATATTGCTTTGTTGCATATTCAGACTCTTGACACTTCTGTTTAGAGGATGTTTGGGACGAAGATTCCGCGTATCTCGAGATCCTAGCGAAAGAGGTTCGTCACAATTCCATATTCGCAACCTACCGCTCACACAAATATCATAGGGTGCTCGCCTAAGAGAAAAATCTGAGAAAGCAGAAACAGGAGACGATGAGTCAGATATATCAGAAGAATCAGAGATCGAGGAAGAACTAGGGTTTTTCAGTCCGCTCGACAACATCAACCCATATGTCACCTTCAAGGAAGCATTACAGAGTGCGTCGTTCGTTCTTACAATCTTATACTGTTCCCTACTGACAATGACCGTTTTCATAGCATTCCAGAATCAAAACAGTGCTCTATACCAGGCAGCGACGACGATGCTCACGGTTGAACGGCAGACTGTGCTTATGGAGGTGGTGACGGTGGCGAATCAGGGTGATCATAGTTAAGGTCTTTTCTAGTTGTTGTATCGTTTCCGCTTGTTCGATGCGTTTTGACGTCTCGCGCTTTGGATATTATAAGACGATTGACTGTTCGCTTGTTGTGGTATACAATAGGTTATCGACGTCAAGGGGACCGAGTTCCTTTTTTCCTTCATATCTTCATGGTCCGCTTTCCTTGATAAAAATCACACCTTGAATTATAATGAAATCGGAGGTTTGATGGCCCACCCTTCTAGCTCTCTGCGCTGCCTCTCTGTTCGGCAATCGTGTTCGTCGCACGAAAAGCGGTAACGTTTGCGTTATCTTGCGGCGTTTTCTCGACAGATGCGTAGTTTGGTGCTATGTCGGTCGATGCTGTTCTGAAGGCATGCTATCTAAGGCTATCAAACGTTTACTAGCACACGGTCGTCCCGTTATCCATCCTCGTACTAAGCCCGGTGACGGATTGGATTTTTACGTTTGAGAACGCCTTTTGTTTCTGCAGTCGGCTTGCTCTCAAATAATCGAGCGATCATTTTTCAAGATCATGGCGGAATAAAAGGGGCTACTATACTTGTACGACAGCCAGATGGAACCGCACGAAATTTTCTGCAGGCAGAACCCTCCCTAAAAGCTTATCATGGGAGTAGGGAATGTTGTACACATAATACTAATCTACATAGCCTGAAGTCTTGCCAGTTCTACCTCCTACACTAGATCATAACACACGGTCAATCGCTATTGGGAATCTTCCCATACACTAGGATCACGGGGAAGCAATAAAGCAGTACATACAGCGAGAAATGCAATTGCGATAAAGAAGTAGTATATCGACCACGCATCATGCCCTTCCTGCAATGAATAAGAGAAGACCGAAGCTGCAGACGCTGGGCCGATGATTCTTGCTACTGCAACAGCCACCTGGGCAATTCCGTTGGTTGCTCCGAGCGAGGCGCGATTGGGAGCAGCTGCTCTGACGAATAATGTTATGCAGGCTATGGGTTCTTCTCAGTTCAACAGAACGCAGGAAGTGCTGGATTAACATACGGAAGCACATCATCAGGTTAGTCATCAGCATAAGCTGGACGACAACACACAGCCATACAGCCATGCCTATTCCATAGGCTCGAGCCAAAGCATTGATCACTGGGAATAAAATGACCATGGGTATGCCGGAGCTGACGCCGGTGATGTGGATAGCTCTGGCACCGAAGCAATCATTTAAACGAGTGTAGAAAAGTAGCTGAAATATTCCATTTATGACACTTGATGCCGCAAGTAAAGTGCCGATGCGAGGAGGGTCAAGGGAAAGACCACCAAGTTCAATCGGTGTCGCATAGAAAACAGGTAAGACCGAATTGAACCCTATTTCAAACAGGCCTGTGGTGGCATAACACGCTGTTACGCTCAACACTTTCCAGGTTAGTAAAGCACGCAGCGGAAGCGGCTTTGATTTGACTTCGCCAGGATCAACTATAACATTGCTCAATAGCTGGCGAGGCCTCGAGTATGACTGTCCGAAGAATCCTCGTTTAATGAGCTCCCAAAGCGGTGTCTTGGTAGAAACGCTCTTGTAACCACACTTAGTGTGATCCAGAGATGGGTTTTCAGCATCGCGCTCACCTCTTTAAGACGGATATACGTGACTAGCCAAATTGTCAATATCAGAAATGCCGAAATAGAGCACGGCAGAAGATATGGGTAGGTTTTCAGGAGTTCTGATCGCCCAAAAATGTCAGGGAATCTGTCTGCTGGTCGGGAAAGCGATCCCCCAACGAGTGCTCTAAATACCGTCAACCTCAAGTGCGAGAGATAATGTACGGTATACATACCCAATTGTGGTTGCGATCCTCCACGGGATTGGGACATAACTGTATGCCTTGGGCATATTGGTTGCGTCAGTGATGTCCATCAGGTTGCTCTTGGCCATACTATCGCTCGCATCAAATGCTCCGCAGACAATACGACTGGTCGATAATGTCAGGAATTGATGGTCACAGCTACTATTTACTGACCTGACCACCAGACCGAAGAAGGTCTTCGACAGCCCGAACGAAAACATCGAAATAACAATTGCTAATAGAGCTGTCAGTATTACAGGCTTCCGCCCGATGTGGTCGGACAGTTGACTCCAATGAAAGATGGTCAGGGTATGAGCTGCATAGTATGATGATTCCTGGAGAGAATAGTATCATGGACGAACGAAAGGGCAAAAACGATGAAGACATGCTTACAAGGATGCCGGCATAGTGTCCAACCTGGGATTCGTCTCCGTGAGTGACTCCAATGTCTCTAATGAGCTTGACAAAGTCCAGTTGTGGTCAGATATAAGTCCAAGCAAACACAATATACTCACTTGAGGAATAAACGGGGCAAGGGTCAGAGAAGAAATAAATTCTGGCATCTCCAAGAGCAGTACGATCCAAATTTGATCCCATGGAAGAGGTGTCTTGACCATTGGCTGCTCCGGTCGTTGTAGAAGAGGTGTCTCCTGGTCATTCTGCTGCGCAATCATGGTGGTGCGAGGTAACGACTCGGATGAAAAATGCAACTCATTATACTACGTGAAGTCATTCCAATGAGGCGGTTGCTGACCGGCTTGTTGGCTAGCTAATGACTCCGATAAGGCCTAATGGCAGTCCACAAGAACCTGCTTTTGCTGATCAGTTGACATAGAATTAGTCGCACGGCACTTCCTATTATGTAGCACCCGGGTATAGCCGCCACTGGCCCGCCTAGAGGATCTCGGGCTTATCATTGACTGACTGGCCTTATAGGCTAGTTGAAGGTCAGCGCCCACGCGAGGTAGAAGAGACATAGTAACAAAATGCCCAAATCAACGACGTTGAACGACTTCAAGTGAAGACATGCTACGGACATACTACTACTACAACATGAGGCACATTAAGCATTACATAAATACGTCGACCGTAAGTATATGTGGTGACCATGCCATTGCGCGCGTACCTATTGCATCCCAGGCGCCACAGGTCCGATGACTTATTCGTTTGCTTATGGTCTACCTAGTCCGGCGAAACACAAGCTAACGCAACGTTAACAGGGATTCGGGCTTATTAGATGAGAAGTCGTTCCACGAAGTCGGCTGCTAACTCGTTGATAAAGAGTACGGCAGTTTACAGAACAAGCTCAATGATCAAAGTTTCTGACAGTGATAGGCTATGTTAGCAGCCGGGTCAAAAGCAAACACCTAGGCCCATTAATACTTACGTACATTGCTAAAATTTTGGAGGCACCCGATTTACATAATAAGGGTCTGTTCGGATACACAAATTTTGCCACAAATTTTCAAATTTCAAACATATGGTTGCTTTGTAATGTTTTGGGGTCAGTGTGACATATGTGACAAAGCATATCAGCCCATTGATAACATGCCAGCTACGTGATCTACCACTAGATTGACTCGTTCAAGTCTCAGCCACCGTGGACGTTCAAAGAGCACCATGGTATGTGGAAAGAAGAGTGCACTGGAGGGTCAGGAAGTTGAAAGCAAGGCCCGATGTTTCTGGACACTGGACGATGAAACGCACCTCATCCAGTACATCGCTGCCCACCATGCTAAGGGTGGTGACAGAATGAACTTTGACAAGACCTTCTGGACCGCTGCTTCTATTGAGACATCTAAACATACCACACAAGGTGCACCAAAGACAATCAATGCATGCCAATCGAAATGGGCATGGGTAAGTTCTCATCATGTTGCACCAGTACTAGAGTCTATACTAATAAGACCTCCAGCTCCATAGCACGTTCAGTGTTGTAGATTCAATTGCGACCTATTCTGGATGGGAGTACAGTCTGGAGCGTGGCGCCAACGTCACAGCTGAATCTGAGATGGTATGGACTGACTACATGGGCTCATCGAAAGTGAGTGCTGTCAATACTCTGCTACCACTGGCAACTACTAATATGATCCAGGCTCCTCTCACTGCAAAGAAGTTTAAGAATAAAGGCTGGCCCCACTATGAAGCAATGAAGGAACTCCTACCATCGGCAAAGACACATGGAAGCCGTGCTTTCTACACCTGCATGCCTGCTGACAATGCTGCACTGGTAGGGGCTTCGAGTCATGCTACCTCTTCTCACCTCCCAGATGGCATGAGTTATGATGAAGCCAATATACTCGACCAGGAGGAAGCATTGAACGACATCGAGTCGCAGGATGTAGATATCGCCATGATGCCGCCACCCTCCACCATCATGACTGAGCCACCCTCTCCCTTTAATCCAATGCAACGGCCCACCTTCACTCCCTCTACACCAGGTACTTCTACCATTGCCAGCGGCAAACAAAAAGCAGCTGGAGAATCAGGTGATAACATGAGGTCGCTTGCTCGCCCTCCGGGCTCTACGAAATCTGCATCCGAGTCAGGGAAGTCCGTCAAGTCACCACGTGTGGCTGTCCCAGAAGCTTTCCAAAGCATGTCCAAGGAGATCCATAATCTCTCCACCTCCTTTGATCGTGCAACAGATGTCATGCATGAGCGCGCAACTCAGGTTGCCTCGCGCCCCACGGTGGATCCCATTCCGGTGCGCAAGCAGAAGGCTATCATTCAGCTTCAGAAGGAGGGTCTGGAGGACCATGAGATCATTGAAATTATCAAGCATTTCCAAGCAGATGTTTCCATAGCTGATTCGTACCTTGTCATTGAGAAGGAGAGCGTCCGGAAGCTTTTCTTATCAACATACTTGAAGTAAATTTTCGCTACATCACCTTCACATTTGATATTGTTAGTAGTAGTAGCAGCACCAAATACTATGACACTTTGCTGCTCAACCGTCTATGAAAAATCAGTGCAAATGACTACATAAAATTGATGCAAACGACTACAAAAGATTGTCCGCTATGACTGACTGACCTCTCTGCTCTCTCATCAGATTGTAGTCCTCCCACATGCAAAGGGCGATCTCGTCACAATGTCGGTGTGCACGTGTGCATGCCTCTGCAGTGGGAGGACCTTCTGCAAGTGTGCCAACATCATACTCCGGCTCATTCACGTCAACCTGGCAGTAGTCCATCATGTCATTCAGGTCGTGAATACAGATGACGTTGTGCACCAGGCACAGTGCCGCAGGTATACGAGCCTGCACCTCCATGTTATAATGAGGTGGGAGAAGCAGGATGTTGAAGCAGTTCTTGAGCACACCAAAAATAAGCTCAACGATGTTTCAGAGCATGGCATGATGTAGATTGAATAATTCTCTGTGATTACAGGGCCTACAAAACAATGTAAGTACAAGTTAGCTTAAGTTGAACATTACTTACGCCTGATGTCCACGACCCCCATTCAGCAAGATGGTAGCGTACTCCGCGATATGGCACAAGTAGTTCATCACATGCAGCAAATCCCGCATCAGCAAGATAGTATTTGCCTGGAGGGATGTTGAAGTCTGTAATGCGAGTATCATGATAAACACGTGCATCGGCCGCTGACCCTTCCCAGCCACTCAGTATGTAAAGGAACAACATGTTGAAGGAGCAGGATATGAGACAGTTCTGAGTTAAGTTGCCTTTACGGTCGCGAGTTGCATCATGATCCTTGCCACTAAGGTGGCATGCGATATGAGTACTGTCTATAGCACCAATGGCATTGGAGAAGTATGGGAAGAATTTTGGGTTTCGAAGGATTTCAAGAGGTGTTGGACTGTCTGCGCTGGGTAGCCAGACATACAATGAATAAATTGGGGGGGAGGAAAATGCGTTGAGAATATGTTTGAAATACCTTCAAAAAAATGAGCAAATTTATCACACTGGGGAATCACATACTTTGATATTGTGTCATTGGAGCATTGAAAGCGTTCACCGAGATGGTGAACAGAGAGACCTGTGACACTTGCATACAAGAAGATGGCGAGCTGCTCCTCAAGCATGACATGTTTTGAATTCCTGCACCCTGAATCATGAAGTAGATTCAACAGTACATAGAACACATGGCGCTGCACACCAAGTTCGGATCGTATGTGGTCTGGATGTCCTGTGAGGAGTTCATTGACCCATGCCATTCCAGACAAGGCGGAAGTATGATAGGGCTGTTTGTTGTAGTGAGTGCGTGTGTGATCTTGGAGTACTTGACCAGCAGCATCAGCAATAGCCATTGCTACATGAGCAGCACCACGGAACATTGTGTCTATCCAGTGCAGCTCGTTTATATCCAGCTAGTCAGAGTCCGCCGCATTAGCATGATTGGACTCTGCATCTGAACTGTCATCATGTTCTTCGATGACAATATCATCTTGGTCTAGTGGGTCTAGCAGGTCTAGCATATCGAAGTCGGCGTTGAGGTCGTTGGGATGCATTGTGTGGCACAATAGGCTCAGTGACCGCTATCAAATTGATTATCATTAGCATCAGTGTGACATCATTTTCGGTCTCCGACTATTTGGTCTTGTATGTGTTAAACTGGAATTTTGAAAATGGCTGATGTCCGAACAGACCCTAAGGCATCAAGATCACTGAAAATCTAACTTGTCTCACTGTACTCGCCGGCTGAAAGCCGATTTTCACTGGGCTTTACCTTCGAACGGATCCCTTTGCTCATGGTCAATTATATATGGCGTTGTTGAGAGTCAGAACGCAAAGAGACACGCTGTATCTGTTTGGAGAGATAAACAAAGGACAAGACTGTATTTCTACTGTGAAAGAACTGACTCCTTGCAGAAAGGTATCTAAAATGAAAGGGTTTCATGATGCATGAATAAGTAAATGTTCGTCAAACATGCTACCTGCGATGGTGTCAAGTTTGGCTGCACGATAGCTGATTTCAAGTCCTCTGCGGAGGCACTGTGAGCCCCACATCAGCAAATCTACACTTCACTTAACCGAGCTTGAAAATGTAAAAATTGCGTTAAGTCAGCTAAGATGACATCAAGTTACTTTGTTTTTACTTGACACTACTTAGGCATCTGACTGAGAAAAAATTGCAAGATAATCAAGTAATTTAAGTGACCAAGTTCAAATAATGCACTCAAGATGCTATTTCGAAGGAATGATGATCTGCGAATTTGTTAACATAGAACACACAGTAAATATCTAGAGTCTCGTGGAATGTAGCTTTCTCTGGGACAAATTCATTGCCAAAGATGGGCAGCAAGTGAGCTGCACGAACGATCGTGTCAATATGAATGATTGAGAGCTCCCGAGTGTCCAGCTCCGAGTCGAGAAATGATGGCTTGACCATCCACATTCCATTTCCAGGATCAGGCTCGTCAAAGACCAGCTTAAACCAGTGTACCAGAGCGCATGGAAAAGTCTTCAAATCATGGCCATAACCGTGATGAAAGGAAAAGAAACATAACACATGGGCAACCTCCATACCATGTATTCCACCCTCGCTTTGGGTGTTCACAAATATGGTATCATAGCGTCCTGGCCCTCCACACCACGAAGGGATGGAACAGATATGTTCGTGTAGCATTCCCCCAATACTGCTTGGATCACTTGGTGCAAAGAAAGTAGCTGCTGCTGAGCCAAAAACCTTGATGCGGCCTTCAAATCTGGGGCAAGCACTGAGTGGGACAGTATAAGATGTATGATCGTTGTCTGCGAGGAGTTGGTCATAGAGAAAAAGGTGGACCAGTTGAGGCAAGTTTGATACGTCGAGTTCTTTAGCAAGTGCATGAATGGTGTACAGTCATCTGCATTCTTTTGTTGGATCAGATAATGGTAGATGTTTAAGAAAAGACAATGCACAAGGCATGCGTGCCAGTTTCACATCACATTGTGCTCAGGTTCCCTCTACTGCACCATCATCCACCTTGCCACCATCATCTGCCTTGCCACCATCGTCCGCCTTGCCACCATCGTCCACCTCATCACCATCGTCCACCTCGCCACCACCACCTGCCTCACCACCGTCCTTCATATTTCCGTTGTCCTGCGATGGATGTTGTGGGCCAATATCTAGTACACAAGTTTTTATTCAGTATGCATTAATATACAAAAAAAACATACATACCAGGATGTGGACCTAACATTCCACGTGCTATGAAGTTGGTACGTGCAGCAGCGAGTTTATCAAGGCGCTGGTTTGTGAGCAACATCTGTCCAAGTGCATTGAATTTGCTCGATCGTCGCCATGGTTCTTTCACGGCCTTGATGTGTTTTGACTCTGTAATGGATGAACACACACCATTTGGCACACTGAACATGTGGATAAGTGTAACATAGTGCACCAGGGAATGCTGACATGGTAATGAGAATCCATCAAAATGAATGCCGGTCTCTTGAAAAATCTTGCGATAATGATGAAACCGGTCAAGGGCCTCCTCGATTTCCTTGAGTGTCCTCTGTAATAATATCCTGTCGTACAAGGTAGCAAAATTCAAGGAAGGCACGAAAACACTGGACAACATCATCAGGCACGTGCCCCTCAATCACAGGTAAATAGACCTTCATCAAGGCCTTCAAATTGTTACCAGTCCATTGAGTAAAACAACGGCCTTGAGGAAACCAGTGAAGGCCTGTGAATGATGGCACTGCAGCGATTCTGGAGGAACAAATCTGTGGATTAGTAAGGGTCACCAGAGAGATTTCACGAGCATACCTTCTGTCTATGTCATCCATCACCACCTTGGCGTGAGTCTTTCCATGTATGTGTTCCAAGTACTTCTCAACCAAGGTGACAAGGTGGTCTTTGAAGGTACCTTTGATAAGTTGATGCAGGATATTGGGGGACAGAAGTTCGTGGATGTCGGCACATGGATAATCATTCGTAAATGGCTACTGTTGTTAGAAAGCTTGAAGTGATTAAAATGAAATGAGGCTTACCACGACGTCAGCATCAACACCCCACTGACACCACAGAGTATTGAAGTCAACATTATCACACAGGATGTCTGTGACTACTCGAGCACGAAGTTGGGCATCTTTGCCATCTAGATCTGTTGGAAAAGCAAGACATCTTGAGAATACATTAGATTTAGACAAGTTCACACAAAAAGATTACTTACTTAGCACACCAATTTGACACGATACAAGAAAGTACAACCTGTTCTGGATAATCCGCGATGTATGGTCCTAAGCCATAGATGACACGTCGAAAGTGACCATCCCCAAAGCGCATGACCTCAGGAACAGTCATGAAGGTCTTGAAAGAGCGCAGTATTTGTGAGAGAGATGAATGAAACAAGTGTTTCTTAAATTTTCTAAAATGCGCATCATCGGAATATTTTTTTACAGCTGTAGAATCTTTGTAAAGCAGGTGCCATAAAAATGAAATTATTACATACTTTTTGGTATGGCTAAAAAGCCAACGACAGTGACAGCATTACGATGAGCACACCGAACACTATTGTATACATTGCCAATTGAGGCATAGAGGGGATAATAGTCATTTTGCCCGGTTGCAACTGAGACCGTTGTCTTGTCGCTTCCAAGAAGAATGGGCACAAAGGTCGAGCCATGCATTGCCGGATCTTTGGCTATTTCATCCTGAGATTAATTTAGATTAGCTTCATGTCAAGTATTGAGATGTAGTAAAAGAACTTACAGCTTGATTCCATGCCCAGTCTCCTGACATCACATTGCGCCACTGCTGTTTTGCGTCATCTCCCTCTCCCTTCCACTCATGATAAGGCATGTACTCCATTTCATCCTTGAAGTCTGGATTCGCAAGCATGTTGTGGACCATGGCATGGGGATCTCAAAACCATGCAGTGTAAGGAGTATCTATCCATGGGGCGTGAGTCTCAGAATCATTAGGATCTGAGCCTTTCCCATTGAACTTCATTGTGAAGCTCTCCCATGCCACTTCTCCAAGGGGTATTGCGTCGATGGTCGAATATAGGTCTTTGTGATCGGCAAATGGTGGGATGTCTCCATGATGCGCAAGGGTTCTTTCCCATAGGTACATAAGCTTGTCGATATCACCGCCGGACATTTGATTTTGAGTATATAAAAATTCCGCGGTTTTGAACTCTGTGCGATCATGGAATGGCGTCCAGTCACCATGTTCTCTTGTTGTGAATGGAGGTGGCAGAGTATCTGGGTCAAGGAACTGATCACAGATTTTTCCTGTATCAATAGAAAAATAAGAAACATGTCAGTGATAGAATAGTCAGATGCGCACCATTGAGCTCCAAGTGATAATCTCGGTAGGTCTCTTTAGGATTTAGGACCGGAGTCGGTGGAATATTTGAGTTTGCAGCCTCAATGTCCTGATCTCCAGCCTCAATGTCCCAATTTCCAGCCTCAATGTCTGCTTCACCAGCCTCAAGGTTGAATTCTCCTGCCTCGAGGCCTGATTCTTCTGCCTCGAGGCCTTCATCTTGCACCTCGAGGCCTTCTCCCGCCTCAAGGTTCGGTTCTCCAGCCAGAACAGAACGTTCTTGGGCATTTGGGATGTTGAAAGAATAGTCATGCATGGCATGTCAATGTTGTGTGAGTCTGGATCTGTTTTTGAAAGAACGCACACAGCCAGCATGAGGACAGGAAATCATATTAGCCTGAAATACTTTGTGTGAATGAAGACTTCTTCAAGACTGGCGACGAGGGCATGTGTTTGACATTGTGATAAAATGAGCTAATCGCGAGGGATTGAGTTGTAATAGTAGTGTGTAGCGAAAACAAAACGTACACGTAAAATAACTTTTAACAACTCTAAGCTTCAGCAAGTTGACCTCATTGCCACATCTTCACATCCACCTTGTTTAAGTCTTGCTGGTCATGGTTCTCACACATCCAACCAATGCATCGAAGAGGCCTGCTCAGGTGGTTCTAGATGCCAAACGGAAGAGGCACACCGCAGCTCAGCTCAAAGAGGATAAGGTGTGCGCAGAGAAGAAACAAGATGAACAAGACAAAAAGACAAGACAGGCCATTACTCAAGTGACTGCTGCTCAGCAGAAAGCGGCCATCCAGCAGAAGAATGCAGTCTCAACAAAGAAGCCACGACCACGCCCAGTTGGGAAAGGCGCTACAACAACAACAGCATCTTCCTCTCATGCTCAGACTGTTGCAGATGATGACGATGATGACGATGAAGATAATGACTCTCAAGTTCTTGGATGGAGAAAATGTATACAGAGGACTGATCACCGTGATGCTGTTAATGCAGTCCAAATTGCCATGCAGCCATCCCATTCACGTGCATCAGACGCCGCTGGGAATGGAAACAAGCTGACATGGGTACTTTTTCTTAACTGCTCATCATGCTTTACTAACTGAAACAACATTATTCTATTGGAATCTGCTCCATGAATTTACTAGTGACATCAAAAAAATAGCTGCAGTTTCAGGTTGGGCTCAACGAGTCAATACAAAGCTCGACTCTGGATTCAAGGTGCCATTGCACTTAGAAAGTGCCTCTTCTCTCTCTTGTCCGACAGGATCTGCACTCTCTTGAGTCACTCATGCAACAACCAATGCAACCACTACTGCTACAGCTCCTCCTGCGACACCTGAGGGCTCTGTGTTTAACAATGATGTTGAAGCTGAAGAGTGCACACCAGATGAAGCTGATGGACCCGAGCACTTGGTGGCGTATACCCTTGCAAACATGGGTAAAACGATGCGCAATCAAAAATTGATGGTAGCTAAGTTTTGTATAGTTTCAAATTTCTTAAATATTGATATTTATTTAGGATGTGATTGAAGTCCAAGATATTCCCCAACCTCTAACTCCACCAGTTCCTTCGCAATTAAGACTCCTTCAACATGGATCGGGTAACACCCGTCCCCATATTACCCGATCTGAACCAAAGGACATCGCCGTGGACTTGGAGGGCCAGGAAGATGCTATCGTATTTGTAGATAATGATGATGATTCTGGTGTTGAACACCACAATGCTAGCGCTGCCATGAGGAACATGGGTGGGAATAAGCGAGTCACAGCATCAGTAGGTCACATCAACTTACATAAGACTTCACTGATACAAATTCATATTCAAGGCCAACATGGAAATCGTGGATAATGCTCCTCCGCCCAAGCATATCAAACGAGAGGCACAAAGTGAGGTGGCAGTTGGAGAGCCCTCAAAGGCAAAATACAAGAACAGTGACCTTCCTCCTGGTTGCTTGGACGGAAATTTATGGCGCGGAGTTTTCATCCCTACAGTCGCACATGCAACGGGTGGCAAGAATGTCCACCCTTGGTTGATCGAGGACAACACACTCATCCCGATTCTGACAAAGACGTGGAACATCGTTTATGCAGACAATCCATCACTGAAGAACTACAAGATCGTCATTGGTGGTGCTGTCTATCATGTGGTACATTGACAGTATCTTTAATTTACAGGCCAACACTTACTTGACAAATGGTAGGCTAAACAACACCTCAGTGAATGGTGTGGAGGGTTTGGATTGGCTGCCATCATGATCATTACGAGTCTCATGGCTTCTGATTGTACTTATGAAACTGACCAAGAGCACATTGATTTTGCCAAGTTCTGGCTTGAAGATAGCTGTTTCCTTTTTTCAGATGTTACTTCTGATGATCCAGATGTTTGTGTTGTCTTTTTACATCACCTCATGCTAACACAGTTCTATCATTTAGGCATGGATGGGGATGTGGCAGTCTACATTTGTGTTGCAGACATTTGCTGCACATCTCAACTATACCCAAGGCCGGGTGGAAGTTCCAGCGCTCAACAGTGAAAATGACATTATGCGGGCATCACTTGCTTTATCGGCAGGGGCGGTAGCTATCCTACGTTTACTATGTTCCACTTTTTTTTACTCATCTTAAATTTTTGACAGGTAAAATGCACTCTGTACCTTCTTTTGGTAGGAGCAATGAGTTTCACTATCATGACGGCTACTGGGAAGGGAAAGAAGAAGGCTACTACTATACACAAGGGTAAGGCATCAGCTGTCAATGGAGACATCCAGGAAGCTGTTATTGGGGAGAATGAGAGCTTTTCTGAGCTGCTTTGGGGTTATGATACACGCATGCTCTTGCAAGCAATTAAGAATGTTCCCTCTACAGCCATGCAGGGCATTGTTCAGCAAGCACAGCAATACATGAAAGCTTCCTCTTGTGGAGGACGGTCCAAGGGAGCTGATGAGCCTGAGGAAGAGATTGATGAGGAATATGTCAATTTACTTGCCTTCCGCTAAAGGTAAGTTCACTTCACTGCATGCATTAACCATTGTCATTCACTCATCATCCTGATTTCCAGATCGCTGTTTCCTGGATGTTCACCGGTGCACTTACATTTCTCGCCCATTTGGTTGCATTCTTGCAAGCTTAGTACGATTATTTGATATCATTGCTGCATGCTTTTGTGCTATTTTCTCCCATCTCATTGATCATTCCAGTGCTGCATGATTTTGTGTCATTTTCTCCCATCTCATTAATCATCTCAGTTGAGCCTGCTACTTGTTTTGTTTCACTGCTACCGCACTTTTCATTCTGCTTGGCATGTTTTTGACTTGTTCCTGACTTTATACTTACTCATGTCTTGTTACGCACTTACGAGCAGTTTCAAGTTGGACAATTCTGACATTTGTTTTGCAAAGCGCGTTAAGACAAATTTAAGCTCAAACATAAGAAAATGGATCTAATTTTTTCAAGTGCAGTGTTCTTACTGGTTCTGGACTTGAATTGGACTTTTTCACACTTTCAGCGACTCTAACCTCATTTAAGGAAACATTAAGCAATATGCAGTTTTCCTGATGTAAAATTACCTTCCGAGCGGATGGTACCCCGACTACTGTCGAATATCATGATGCTTTGACAATGATATTTGACAGTAGTGATGTTCCAGCCTGGCTTGGCCCAAAAGCTGCTACTTTGGCCTGGCTTCAGATGACTCTGGCCTGAGCCGCAGCTCAAGTAGGGAATGTGTGATTCTGACAAAGTGAGCATGAGCAGGTCGCTGTGAAACCAGGATTCAACCACATGACTCACCTGTGCGCTTCAGAACATAGTTTTGACCTGCATTCCCATGGGCGGTTCTGAATGGGTGCACCATAGACGAGGAGGCCTGTGCTATCTCAATGAGTGTGGGCAAGATCTTGGACAATGGCATTCAGCCAGAGATGTGGAAAGAGTATCAGAAGTCGTATACAATCAGGTACCCCCGTCAGTGGCTACTCACCCCAGTGAAAATCAGACAGTGTTCAGCCACCCTTGTGTCATGCATCAGTAGGTGCAATCAACGACGAGTCTGGTTGATGACATCTGCAGAATGGCATCTGGAATATTTGGCAGCTGTGGAGCTGCAGTCGATGATATGTTGTCTGTGGGCACGGCAGGCAACATGGTGGGGGGGCCTTCGGCAGGTTGCGGCTGACCCAATCTGAGTTTTAATTGTATTCAGTCACATGTTTGCTTTGCCACTCCTGATACAGTGACATACAAATCTTTGGCCACTTTCGAGGAACTTAGTTACCTGAGCTTATGCAAGTGTATATAAAATTCAAAATTCAAAATCCATGTCAGATGAAACTGGCAAGGTCAACATAGGTTATGTAAGTGAGAACTCATGGCTGTGACCAGATGGCCGACATCCATGATGAGCAAAGACTCATAGTGATGTATGTGGCCTGGCTTCAGGCCATGGGCCAGGCCAGGCCAGAATAAGCCAGGCCAAAGGTCATGGCCTGACCATGGCTTTGGCCTGGCCCAGGATGTTGAAAAGCCAAAGCCGGTGGCCCAGGCCGTGGCTTTGGTACTTAGTAAGTGTAGTTAGTAACCTCACATCTATTTTTGTTTCTCTGAAGTTTCTGTTGCTACCCGCGACTCATTTTTATATCACACCATGTCAGAAAATGGTGAGTTGCCAATTCCACATCATCATAACTTACTTTTGTGTCATAGATGCATTTATTGTTATCCGAGTTGGCCTGCTTCATGCTCCCTACACTACTTGAACTCGAGTACATTACTCAATGTCTTCCTTCCTTCCTGCTCGTCTCATCTCATCCATCTCCTCTCCCTTGTTCTCCTCACTCTCATCCATCATCCGCATTCATCTGAGCCACATCAGCAGTTGCTGACATGCACTGGGCATTTGCGCATGGCATCTGTGGTCTCTTCCATTCCCCTTTGTTTGGGTCTGGCCATAATGAACCACTGTCCCATTGGCCTTGAAGTGGTGCGCTGGAGTCCGGAAAAACCCAAATGGCCAAGTAGGCAAATAGTAGCACATCTCCTATACAACGAGGTCAGTCATTTCACAAACAAGTAACTTGACTTTGTTACCTCGAAACCACAGGCCAGTCGGCACTTCACCCACATGCTCCAGTCCAACCAGGAGATTAACTGTATCACATCCTCCTTCCATTCGCCCATGAGAGTATGTATGTGATCAACTTCAGGGTACTGTTCTGGTCGACTCCTAAATTCATTCCGGAAGCCCACATCTTCATGACAATGCGACATATTTCATGCATAGTGTCTTGCGCTGCCTGCAGGAGCAAACGTCTGGAGGGCATCAATGATGCTCACTGAGTGCAGTGTGATTGGCCTGTAAGAGGTCACAATGGTATGTTGTAAGCTCCGCATGCCTCAGCCTCAGCCTAATGGTATAGGGGATTTCTCAAACAAGGCCAAAGTCAGACTACGTCCTTACCATTTCACCTCAATGAGCTCCTCTGTATATTTTTACTTGCTTCATCAGATATTATGTTGACTCCCACCTGTCAGGCTGCTGAAACCCTTCCACAGGTAACACAATAAATACACACAGCTTGGCAAAATCCTCATTGCCCTCTGCAGAATACCGACTTCTCCGAGAGTCTCCCCGTTCCAAATGGGTGGATAGTCCAGCAGTGACATACTAGGGATGTGGAAAAGATGCTCAAAGAATACACTGGTTTGAAAGTGACCCTTGTGCTTACTTCAAAAAGAGGCACAACCTACATTTGATCTTGCGGGGGTGGCGTTGTTTACACCGGAGTTTGCTAGTATTAGAGGTCAGAGCCACTTTGTTGCCATGTTTGAGTTGAATCCATCCTTTCTTGAGCAGCATTCACTTCGAGAATCAATATAGCCCAATCCAACATGCTGGCAGTCAGTGCTGGTGAGAGCATTTTTGGTATGTGTTACAGTCAACATGCCTGGACCTAGCCTAGGTCCTGATTGACAGCAGTCTAGACTGCTAGTAACTTCATTATGGCCCAGAAGGCCTCCCAATCCCATCATGATGGCTGTATGCCTCATGTAGAACTAGACTGATGCATGCCACCTCATGCATTGATGGACCTTAGAGGCCAAAGCGCCTCATGTACGTATCTTGACATAGAAGAGGCGCCTCATGCATCTTATCAGACAAGCAAGGCTTGCCTCATGGATCTTATCTCTGACTCAGATAGATCCACAGATACAAACACCTTCCGAACTATGTAGGATAGACCCTATATAACTTAGACACATATCATTGTATTCTTTACTTTGATCTACTTGGTACAATCCTTGTACTTGGTTTTCCCTTGAACATCCTCTCAAAGTGACTCCCAGTCCCTCTGTCTTGATTCTGCACTTCTAAGGCAAGCCAACGCTACCTTAGCCATATATCCATTAGCCCTACAGTTTGACGAGCCGCTGCACTTACCAAGCTTGTCAGAGGATCCCTTGGGCTTCATCCAAGGCTAGAACACCATTCTTCTACCGAGCTTTGACTGCTTGAGACTAGCCATTTGGCTACAGAAGGCTCGACCTATCCAAGTCGTAACAGTATGTGATGCTAAGAGTGGTAAGTTATTTAGTCTGTCTCACACCGACATTGTGGATGAATTGGATGACTGACGGCGACATCTGAGTCCTGGCAGCAATGACGATGCTCACAGTTGAGTGGCAGACTGTGCTTATGGAGGTGGTCACAGTGGCGAACCAGGGTGATCATAGTTAAGGTCTTTTCTATTTATGGTGGTTGTATCACTTCCACTTGTTTGATGCATTATTAATGTCTTGTGCTTTGGATATTATAAGACAATTGACTGTTTACTTGTTGTGGCCTACAATAGGTTATTGACGTCAAGGGGACTGAGTTCCCTTTTCCCTTCATATCCAAAGGTCTTTATGGCCTGCCCTGATAAAAATCACACCTTCAAGTTGAATTAGAATGAAAGAAGTCATTGCTTTTCGGAGGCACTCGATTGAAGGCATCAAGACCCGTCATGCATCAGCAAATTACAAATTTGGTTACAGAAACAACATGTCAATACAGAGCCATACAAGTCCATAGACGGTACATGGGTACAGTACTACAGGTTTCACAATGTTTCACAAGGTTCCACAGAGCAATACAAGAACTACAAGGCAACAAAGTAATTACATCATAAATAGAACTATAGTACTATATGAAGGTTGAAGATAAAAGCTCTACATAGGAGCCCCTTCAGTGACAAATTCCGTATTATACGGGCCACCCGACCTCCATAATATCCCGTATGAGACGGGCCAGCTGATCATGGGCCCATGTTGTGTATATTCTCGATGATGACGGATGGGCCGGGACTCATATTATTTCCGATGGAGACGGGTGGGCCCATGTATGCCAATGATATATATATCCTTAATGTTGACGGATGGGCCGGGGGAATATGATCATTCATGGAGATGGGTGGGCCCATCTGGGTAATATGTAGAGTAGGATATTATAGACAGCTGGGCTGAAGAGAGATGTAAGGCAAATATTGTTATATAGACGGGCGGGCCGACGTGGGTGTATTACATATATGGGTGGGCCGAGGTAGGGGAATATTACATAGACGGGTGGGCTGACGTAGGGTGTATTACATATACAGGTGGGCCGACGTGGAATGTATTACATATACGGGTGGGCCGACGAAAGAGATATCAAATAGACCGGTGGGCCGAGGGTGCTATAAAATATTTATTACATAGACAGGTGGGCCGAGGTGGGGTATAATTATATAGATGGGT